>NC_056733.1:1869303502-1869603502 GCF_019279795.1 Protopterus annectens
ACAACATTTTCTAGACATAAATAATACTCCTGAAGTCTCCATTGTCTATGTTTGGGATGCCTTAAAATCATATCTATATGGACAAAGTATCAGATGGTATAATAACAAAAGGAAATCTTGGGATAAGGAATTGTTAGATATTCAAAGTAAACTAGACTCTTATAAACATAATAATAAAGAAAATATTATGGACAAGAAAGTTATTGAAGAAATAAACAAACTAAATGAGAAATACAAAGAAATTTTAACTCATAAAGTTAAAATAACTTTAGAGAAATACAAGTTTTGTCTTATTCAATAAGCCCCAAATACTTACATAGACTTAAAAATAAAACAAAAAGATTGAATAAACAAAACCATATCAAAGAAATCTTTTCTCTAAGGAAAAAGAAGAATGTTTCTAGTATACCAGAAATACTGGATGAATTTAGAAATCACTTTCACAAGATTAACCATAACAACATTAACATGGAACCTAAAGATAAAATAAAGGAGTTTATAACCACAAACATGAATAAAAAGCTTAATAAACAACAGATTAAACTATTGGACAAGAGTATTTCATATACAGAAGTTATTACACAAATAAATAAGCTTAAATCAAACAAAGCACCGGGTAATGATGGTATTATACCAGAGATATATAAAATCCTTTCTAAAACTACATATTCATTAATACATAAGGTTTTTATTCTGGCCCAAACTGAGTTAATAACCCCCCCATCTTGGCAATATACATTTATTTCACCAATTTTAAAACCTAATAAAGATCCAACTAGATGTTCTTCATATCGACCCATCTCATTACTTAATGTTGATTATAAAATGTTTATGAGTATTTTTGCTGATAGATTGAAGACAATCATCCCTGGCATTATAGACATAGATCAGACGGGCTTCATTGTAAATAGAAATACTTTTGATAATATAAGAAGAACTTTAACATTAATTGATTTTGCAAATAGGAAAAAGAAAGATTTAACACTTATTAGTCTTGATATAGGTTCAGCATTTGATTCAGTAAGTTGGGACTATCTGTTTACCTTACTGAAGGCAACAAATTTCTCTGATGCATTTGTAAATTTAATTGAGCATTTATACAAAGGAACGCTGGCTTATATTAAGGTAGGAACATATGTTTCACAAAAAATACCCATTCTTAAAGGTACAAAGCAAGGATGTCCACTTTCTCCACTATTATTCACTTTAGTAATGGAGCCTTGGGCTAATTTGATTAGAAACAGTACTGACATATTGGGTTTTGAAATAGAAGAAAATACAACATCAAAAATTCAACTTTTTGCAGATGATGTTCTAATTACATCAGCAGGATCTAATTCTTCTATGCAGTCTTTATTTGATAAAATGATGAATTTTAAAAGTATTTCTGGTTTAATATTCAATGAAGAAAAAACTAAAATACTACCTATATATACACGAAAAAATACTCTCATTAGTGATTTTACTAAATATGTACCCAACTCAGGTCAGATAACTTATTTAGGTATAATACTGTCTAAAGATATTAAATCTATTATATATAATAACTATAATACCTGCTTTCTTAATATACAAAATCTTTTTAATACCTGGAATAATATGTTTTTTACTATGGAGGAGAGACTTACAATTATTAAAATGATAATATTCCCCAAGATTTTATACTTAATACAATCAATAATACTTTCACCTACAAAAATAACTATCAAGAAACTGAATACACTAATGTTAAATTTCTTATGGGCACCTAATAGACCTAGGATTGCATTAAAGAAACATACTAATAGCTGGTCTCAAGGGGTATTTCTTTTCCAGACTTTAATTTATATATTATCTCTTCTATTATAAAAGTTATTACTTTATTAATAGATCGGTCATATGTCGCAAAATGGAAAGATTATTGGGAGCTAATTAGTATGCACTTCATGAAAATCTCCTTAACACATAAAAATATGATTATAAATAACTCCATGTTGTGGTTGCTAAAGGAATTTTGTACTTCACCTATTACACCTAAACATATGGTCTGTTACCCATTAAATATTATTATTAGTTATCGTAACTTTATATTCATGCACCCTAAGTATAGGGAATGGAATTTTATTGTATTCCTATAATTTATACTCAGGGTATGCTTATGTCATCTACTTCTGAAGGAGCTCATTTAGCTATAGATAATAATCTAAAGTACTGGTATCAGCTGATATCTGATAATAAAGTTAAAAATCTAGATTTCTTAAAACAAGAATTTGATCTAAGAGAAACTTGCTGGTTAGAGGTTCAGATCTTTAGACAACATCTCATTGATAGAATAGATCTAATGTCTATAACAGTTAAAGAATCTATTCCAAAACTGATTGATTACTTGATAATAAATTTACAGCATAAAGTTTCTGATAAAGGTAAACTTTCATATATACATAAAATTATCAGACAAGAAACTTTTTACAATGTAGATTCATACTGGAATTATTTCACCTCTATTAATGGGGACCCACCAACTCAACAAGATAAACAATATATATTGGAATCTGCTTATAGAACTACATCTTCCATTGTCTGGAGACTTTATACATGGAAATTTTTACATAGATCTTTTATACACCTTTGATGATGAATAAAATTAATAATAAAGATAATCTATGTAAGAGATGTAATGTAGAAATTAATGCTGACTGGGCTCATATGTTTTATGACTGTATGAAGTTGAAAGAATACTGGAAGTCAATTAATGAATTTTTGCAGGCTCCTTTTACAGATAATTTCATTATTTCTAAGTCTCTTATATTATTCAACACACCTGTACCTCAATGTGTTAAAAAGATTAAGCTTCCCTTGTTATGGTCTATCCTAGCAGTGGCTAGGAAAATAATAACTAGAAATTGGATTTCAGATACACCTCCTTCGTTCAATGAATTTAAAAATGTTATGAATATAATGTGTCATATGGAAATAAGCACAATTAGAATGAGAACAACTAGAAAAACATCACATTTTATTGTATGGGATAATTTACAAAATTTGTTAAAAAAATTCTAATTTCAATAGCACAGTATTTTAGTTTAATTAATTGATCTGATTGTAGTGGATGTCTTTGTAAATACTTTAGTTGTTTTGTTGAATATTATAATAATACCTATTTTTAATTATTTGTATAAAATTGTTATGATATTTCTCTTATATGTTAAAACAATAAACTTGTTTTAAAAAAAAAAAAAAAAAAAAAAAAAAAAGAAATCCTTCTATGTGACACACCTCATCACTAAGGGCTTTTCATCTAGAAAAAAAGGCGGTCATTGTCCCACTGTACTCATCCTTCATTAGACCCATTATAGAGTATAATGCCCCATTTGGTATGGACCTCACAAGACATCAGCAACAGCTGGAAAGGCCACAGAAATACCTCACTAAAAGAATCACAGGCCTAAAGCAGATGCCATATGCTGACCGTCTAAAAAAACTCCAGCTATACTCTGTGGCATATCGTCTATTCAGAGGTGATCTCTGCTTAACATACAAGACCATGTCAAACCCTGAGCTGTTGGACATGCTCCACTTAAAGAAATCCCAATCCCTCAGAACCACACGCTCCAGGGATCTAAACCTTGTCATCACAATGAACAAAACATGCTGGAGGGATAGGTTCCTGACCCAGAGACTCCCCATACTCTGGAATAGACTGCCCATACATGTCAAGCAGAGCATCTCATTGGCCCTCTTAAAAAGGAACCTTGATGATTGGATGGGTGATAGGAAATTCACCCCAGGGATCATGTCAGTCGCCCTGCTAGACAGGGGTCCAGAGAAGTAAATATTGTGGGAAGAAATATCCAGGGAATTGTTATGGCTAGGCTTGTATAGGCCCTAGGGCCGATAGCCTAGTACCAACCTATGAACCTATGAACCTAAGTTAATGCCTAACTGATGGCGAAAGAAGGATAAAATTACATAATTATTTCCTGAATGAATGCTTACTGCTGTATTTCTTAATTGGGTATATATATTCTACAACTACTTTTGTGATTAACCTTTGGTGTAATCCAGGAATCCATAACTTTTAATGCTTTCTTCAGTATTTCCTACCTTAAAGCATGCTTTCTGTAATAATTCCTTGATCCACAAGGTATCCGCCTTACACTTATTTTTATTAAAATGAATCTATCTTTCAGGCCAAAGGCCTAGATTCTTCCAGTCTCTCAGTGAGCTAACCTCAACATCTCTGCTATGAAGTCTACCTTTATGTCAATTGATAATAATTATCCATCATTGTATAACAAATCAAAAATTAAGAATTAAATAACAGAAATCATAAAAAGGAGTCCTTGGGGAACACTAATTACCACCCTTTCTTCTTCTTTTCTGCTTTAACTGCTATTCCTTGACTTTTCCCGTACCACTCTAGTGAACCGTATTATGAGGAACAATTCTCATTCTGAGTCTTAAAAAAAATCACATTAGAGTGTTCATCATCTTGGAGATGGAAGGTCTCAAGCTATGCTTCTCCCTTTCATCTGCCTATTTACTGAAACCACTGTCCTTTTAACTACATCCATATCTTTTATTTGCCACACTAACCTCCTATGCAGTAGTAAATCAAACCATTTTTAAAGTCTAAGATCAATACTTCTCACTCGATCATTCCTATCTATCTCCTTTGTAACCCAGCCTTATAACGCTTGGCTCTGAAAACCATGTTTTAGCCTCTAATAAATATTTAAACATACCCCTTTAGAATTCTTTATATTAACCTGCATATTGCAAATATGAGAGTAGCTAACCTCTGGTTCCATTCCAACCCTGTTTTAACGGATGGATTACTTTAACTTTTCTAGAATTTCACTAAGCTATTTCCATGCTATCGTGAATTAATCATACCAGAGCTTCCTTATAACACTAGCTAGCTCTTTAAGAACCCTAGGAGGTGGGAAGCTGTCAGAACTATAGATCTTGTCATTCTTTATAATTCCTGGACTTAAAATTTAAGTATAAGCTTCATTCTTTACTATTGTCATCTAGACGTCCATTCTGAAGGTAACTTTTCTATTAGCAATTATGAAACTATCTGAAATGATTTGATGTGTAAATAATCAATACCACTGAATGTCAGAACCAGTAATATAGGAAAAATGAAAATCTCATTGGTTGAAGTAATTTAGCCCTGTATTAGACTGAGTCTGCAGACACTGGCAAAATGTTGTGGTGCACTTTCAGAAAGGAACTTCAGACTTTTACCATGAAAATGTGTCAGGTAACATTGCTTGTATCAATGTACCTTCTCAGGATTTTGTCACACTTGTAAATTGTTGTAAGGTGCTTGGCATCTTACAATAAAAGTCTGCCCTGTTAAGAGTATGCAAGTTACTATCAAAAGCACTACAGAAGGCAATGGAAAGTCCACTGGAATCATATGATATAAAAAGTTGATCTATGTTTTCTTGACTTTTAATAACCTAGGATATAAGAATAGATTTATGTGTGTTTATTTGACTTTTAATAACCCAGAGCTATATAAGGGCATATTAAAAAGAAGTTTGCGCAAGCAATGAAATCATACAGTAGGCACACATACATAAATATGTAAAGGAAAATATGCAATAAAATACATGCTTTAATAACCCGAACTATATAAGGGCATATTATAAGCAAGCTTGTGCAAGTAATGAAATCACACAGTAGGCTTTCATGCATGCATATGTAAAAGAAAATGTAAGGTAACTAATGTTAACGTAATAGACAAAGACAATCCTTTAGTTACAGGTTGGATTTACAATGCTGAAATGTACACAAGAGTATAGCAACTGAGTGTCGCAGTTTACTTTAAAAAGTAATCTGTTATTCATATTTTGACCACATGAGGGAGACAGCACACTACAAAGTAGGTGACAGTAATAAGCACAGAAAAATTGATCTCACTGAAGTGAAAATATTTCACTACCTAAGCACAGTATCTGTCTGACACAGAAATGACTGCATAGGACAATAATGAGCATTTTTTTGTTTGTTTTTTGAGAACACCCAGATGGGATCAGTGTTGGGAGTTTTTTTTCCCGCTTTGACAGTCCTTGGTTATGTGGTTCATCACAAGCCACATTACCACACGACCTTTGACAAAACTCAGCTAATTAAAATAATTCAGCCAAACACCTTTTCATTTTTCTCATACATTACCCAGCTATATAACGTGCCTAGGCCTGCAGTATCACCGTATAAATATTTACAATGGTAAGGGCAGTGTAGAAGGCCAACATTCGTCATGCCAGGCATGGGAAGAAAGATGTCCCCATGTCAGATACTGCTCCACTGAAAGATTTTCATTCACTACATTTTTAATTACAAAGTGATAAAGCTTCTTATTCAGTAATCTGTTTTTGAATAATGAAGAGAATGTTTATTTATTTGGGGGACAGTATATTAGCAGTCTGTCATACAAAAAGAAACACTGAGCAGTAAGACACAATTTCATTACCTATTAGTCGTTCAGATATTATGGTTACTAGTGAAAAATGCCTGCCTGCCAACCTGTGGTAAGGGAAATGATAAATATACAGATTCATGTGCTTTGTGCTATTCAAGGTGCCCGTACTTCTTATATTAGGTATGTTCTTTCTAAATACATTTATATGCACATGTCTAGGTTATTTATGTATATATGTTTCACTGGTAAAGCTGCCTGTGTTGTTGTTTCTGTCAGTTGTATTCAAAGGATTTTCAAGATACATTGTTGTTTCTGCTAGATACAGATTCAGGCCTACTGTGTTTATGCTAGGTGTGTTCATCTGCTTATGCAGTAAATACAGATATGTCATCAGTGCTTGCAGAAGCATTGTTTGTTTTTCATAATCATTACATTTTCAAGAACATATTAACGTCCTTGTTTTGTTTGCATATTTTATTTTTATTATATTTTACATTTGTTTACCAGGGTAGTACAATAATCACAACTAACCATTAGCAGGTACTCCTCAGATGAAATAATAAGCTGTACATATCAAATGCAGCACAGAAAGTAACAAAATATAATAAATACTGTACAGCAGCGGCTAATAGATGTAGTGACAATTATTACAAAAATGTACATTTTCGAGTTTTACATGATTGTATTACAAGTTTACATCATGATGGAAATGATGTGGGATAATGTATGTCAGGGCAGGCGAGAGTGGGGAGAGGTCGAGTTTGTGTTAGTAGCTGACAAAGAGTAAGGCCAGAGGTTGAGAGGCTCTTATGTGACGTGACCTGCTGCGTGGCAAGAGCAGTTTGATTTGGTGTGGAAATTTTTTTTTAATTCAGCTCTGAAGGTGAGGAAGGGAGATTTTAGTTTCTTTAAGTGGGAGGAGTCCCATAGTTTAAGATCAAGGATGAAGAAAGAGTGGTTGGAGCAGTGTGGCCTATATGTGGGGGTTGGAGTATGGGGTTGTTTAGGAGATGTGCCTGAGGTTGTAGTATGTGTCTTTAGTATAATGTTTGGTAGGTAGTGGTTGGAATGAGTAAGACTGGACAGGTTTAGAGATTTCAGAGCTAGTAGCAGATCTACTTTGTACTGCACTGGAAGCCATTTGGCTTTTTTGAGAGTGAGGCAATGGTCCTCATTAGTGGGCGAGTTAGTTATGAAGTGACAGATTTTGTTTTTGATAGTCTGTAGTGTGATTTAGTTTTCTTAGAGGATGTGGCTATTATGTTTAGACTAGTGCATATTCGAGTTGGGCCAGCAGGACTTCTTTGCCTATAACTGCCCTGACTGGGTTGGATAAGTAAGGTGATATCTTCCTGGTCCACTAGAGAAGTGAGATAAGTTTTGCCCCTGATTTTTCAATATGAATATGGAATAATAGCAACAAACCAAGGTATTTGAAGGAGTTAGTTGTTTCAACTGGTATGGCACAAAGAGTGGTGATATTGAGTTGCTGTGGTGATTTTTTTAAGTTTTTTGGTGATGCCATATAGCATGCTTTTTGTTTTTGTTCAGATATGTTTTTAGTTTGTGATTATTGAGCCAGGAATTGGGGGAGTTAAAGTCTTTTGCAGTTGTGTTTCAATATGCTATATCAGTATTTATTTATTTTACTTACTAGTTTGTTAATGACGGTAGTGGTCTGGTCTACTGACCCTTTTCAGCCATGACCCAGGCTCACTGTATGACATACAAAATTTACTGTAATACAGGTATTAGATTCAGGACAATTTAGTCAGAACAATAAACTGATAAAGTTACTCTTTCTGATGACAGAGGTCACAACTTATTGGTATGTTTTCAGTGTGTAGACATAAAAAGCATGATTTTAGTCCTGATGCTACCCCTGACTTTGGATCATATATAGTAATGCACATTCTGATGGTTCAGAATACCAGGTTACACATGACTAGCAATAATCAATGACTGGTCTGAGTAATGCTAGGATTACCCTGAGAGAGTAGTTCTGGTGATCAAATTAATGTGCGAGTAAATCAACATTATTCAAGTACAGGAAATGATTATTGTTATCATACAGTGACATTATTTAAAATGAAAGAAATGCTTACCTTTTTAAATACTGGCATTGCATCCTTGAGTCTTTTATTTTTGTAGCATTTTTTCTGCCATCTTCCACAGCTGGTGGCAGATTCATAAAGCACTATGCACACATTGGACATGTATATATATCAGTGTTTGTGTCATACATTATGGTGGATGCAGTTTCTGTCTTTTTTTGATTCTTTTTCTTTTTTTAAGGACAAAGGATTTTGCATGTATCCTATTATTTATGAGAGGATACCTGAGAACTCCTGCCTTCCCAGAGGTCACTTTGGAGACATTTTCTTTTAATTTTTCATTGTTCGGTTTTTTATGTGCATTTGGAGATGGTGTAAGTTATGTCTTTCACTTTGTTATTGGTTCTGTTTTTTTTTTTTTCTCTGCTTAGCAGATGGGTGGAAATGGTGGCTGTTATTTTGTTCTCAATAGCTACAGCTGTCAGACATATTGTTGTGGGTAATGCTGGACTTTCATTTTACACATTGATTGCAGTGGCCAATCAACATGCAAGTTGCTGAATATTAATAAGCTAACACTCCATAGTCCATATTATCACATTATCCTACAAGACCTTGTTATGGAGTCAATGGAGTACTTTCACTGATTTCCCTTTGGCCATGGAAATCCTCTTGTGGATACCAACTCAGGTAGACATGGGAAGAGGCTGTAAGTGCACTTTTCTGTCAGATTCATAACTGCTAAGATTTAATTTCTTCCCAAGTCTTTTGGGTTTCAAATACCATGACGGGAATGGACCCCATTCATAAGTCAGTGTATGATTAGAGTCATGAAATTAATATTGCTTCAGTCCTTGATGTTAGCTAAGTGTGCTCTTTTCAGCACCTGCAATGTGCCCAGAATTACCTCATTCTGTAATTCATACAGAGTTGCATATTGGAAGTGTACGAGTGTCTTTCTTTCATATTGCTCTCATTTTTGCCTGCAAATCCTAATGTTTTATGACTTTGTGTTTCTTTATTTGTAAGACACTGTAATCACTAGATGTAGCAATTTCAATGATCAGTGCTACTTTTGTCTTTTTTTCATGGACTACTATATCTGTCTTTCTCACACCTATTTTTGAACTGCTGGTAATTGGTGATCTCATGTGCATGTGATATATACTTCATCAATCTCTATAATGCTTTGTGGTTCCTGTTTCTAAATCTTCTCAGCTACTTCTCGTATTGTATTGTATTATATTGTATTGTATTGTATTGTATTGTATTTTATTGTACTGCATTGTTTTCACAATCTCCAGTGCAACAGTTTTGCCACGTTATTGTCCCTTTCAGTATATAGGCCCTCTGCCACTAGTGAGTCACACCCAGCAACATGATGTGTGACTGTTTTTAGCACTTTTTTATAGAACCTGCATGCTATTATTAACCTTTTATCTTTTGATTTCAATTCACCTCTCCTAATCCATTCCTGTGTCAAACTTTGGTCAACATGAGATTGTTCCAGGAGATTTTTGTACCTGCAGCTATATTTATGGATTTTTGACATGTTTTTCCTTCTCGTCTGATCCATCTTCTTATATTCTTTCTTTTATTTTTTTTAGCACGTTCAGTTGCCCTCTGATTTTTGCTACTAATGATTTGATTTCCATTCCAGCTTTACACTGAAACACTTCTGCTAAACATATCAAGGATGTCATCTTAAACTTCTTTCCTTATTTTAAAACTTTCACTAGGTTTGGATCTGATGAGGTCAGCAGATATGTATGCAGTTCTAAGATTGTAAGTCTATACATATAATCAATTCTGAGGAGGCCAGTCAGAGCGAGGAATATGTCTTCTTTGTATCCACTGATTTTTATATATCATTTGATAAGCAGGAGGCATTTTCCTGTTTTCATGTCCAATTGATCCAATACTTTGGGGACCCTTCAAATACTATATGTTAAAACAGGAAAAGCAAACTGATTTATAGCTTGGACTTTATTCCTAGATGACAAGGCAGTTTTCAACATTAGTTTCAGTTTTATGAAGTGTTCTTTTTTAGGTTTTATTCTCATTTGTTCATGTTTAATTGCAGTTCCTTCATCTATTCCCAAAACTGTATACACTCCCTCCTGCTCAAGTTCTTTTACATCACATTCTTCTCTCAGACTAATAGTTTCTAGTTGCTACAGATTTCCTGTTTTAATTGTTGGTTTTGCACATTTACCAAGACCAAATTACATTCTTATATAATCTGAGAAAGTTATTGTAATTGTGCTTTCAACTCCTTATCTGAAGAACCATACAATTTTAAGTAATCTAGAAAAAGTAGATGAGATGTCTTTAAATAAGTTTGGTTTCTGGGGATGAAATTGTAACCATAGCCTAATTTGTTAAGTAAACACCCTAATGGGTTAAGGGTAAGACAAGCAGTGGTGACAAAGAATCACCCTGAAATATTCCCCTTTGAAATGTTATCCCTAGAATAATAATTTGCCCCTTGTCACAGCTCAGCTGTTGTTTAGGCTTGTATTTCCTGCCCCATCCCTTGTACAGGGATAATACACAGTGATCTGTGGATGATCTCTGTCAGCCTGTCACAGGGTTTACCAAAACACTGTCCAGATTCCCAAGAAATATGAGGGGTAGCCAGTCTGGTTCTTTTGCTTTATTCTCCTTAAATACAGACAATTCCCTCTCACTTCCTCCCCTCTTTATTGTGGTGTCTGTTCAATGTTCTTCCCATTCTGTTCTGCCTTTCTCCCAGCATGCCCCTCCTTACTCTGCTGTATGAAGACAGAAACAATGTATTTATTCAGTAACTCTGGTTTTCATTGTCTTCCACCCCCCACCCCCCCAATTTGATTATCCTGGATGTCTCTGTCTCTCCCCGCCTTCTTTCTACTATACATTTTCCCCTCTTGTACCCTTCTGCTAACTCCCTTTCAACTTTCACTTTTGCTGCCCTCACCACAATTGTTGCCGTTCTGATAGTCTTTCTGTGTCTCCTCCCCCTCCCCACCCCTCATTTCTGCCTCTTGTAGGCCCTCTATTAGATGTAAATACTACCCTCACATTCCTGTGTAGTGACATTGGCCTTCTCTTCTTTCATCTTTAGGTCACTTCCTCACACCATCATACATATCTTGTGAGTATTCCATACATGACCTACCGCTATAGATTTTGTACTTATTCATGTTGGTCCAATCATCCCAAATCACCATTGACCCATCCCAGATCTTTATCATCTTTTTTTCTTAAAATGCAAATTGGTACAATAAGTGTAAAACCATATGAAACATTTTGAAACAATCATGCACAAATTTAAACAATTGGAAAACCTTGTACGTAGCAGATAAAAACAGTAATACAAAAACATACTTAGCTGAGTATTGTAGCTATATGCAAAAATAGTATATATATATATATATATATATATATATATATATATATAAACATATTATGTAATTAAATAATTATATAACTTGTCTGTCACTAAGTTAAAGATAAAAATTAAAGATAAAACATAAGGATAACTTAGTAAACGGGTTGTGTTAAAATAGTAAATCAGGTACTGAATGAATTTGTATAATAGATGTATAACGACCGTTTTTGTGCATCCAAGCTAATGCCAAGAATGATAAATATAATCATAGGGGCTATGAAGTCATGAAATGACATTTAAAACCTTTTCCCAACATTTAACTCGGTATATTTAAAGTTATTTCTTAAAAAACTTCCTAAGCTATTAATTTCAAACCCATTCAATTTTTTGAAACAAAGGATTTAACTAAGGAAAATAGCATTGTTACTGTTCTTAACTCCAATGGGTTTAAGCCTATGAGACGAATATGGAGAATAATGAATTGCCATGTCCAACCTTTATCCTTTATCATGATACCCTAAAATCCAAAGTTTCTGGCATAATGCTATAATTTCAGTTAAATCTATAGTTACTAAAAATAATTAGTATTAAATGATCTAGACGCATTACCACTAAATTTCAAGACATTAGGAATAATGTTCCAATCACTACTAATAATGAAGTAATTGACTGTCTTTGATAATTTCAGCTGCAGCTTGTTTTTAAGAGGATAAATCAAATGTAATAGGTCGTTAGAGAGAAGCTGCTATAAACTAGTTCTGATGCTCACCCTGCTTCCCTCACGGGCCTATCCCCAAACTCCTTAGCCTGTGAAGAGAAAAGGAAATAGCTTAAGTATAATATATCTAAAGGATATGTTCCCTAGGAAGTCACACTTAAAAAAAAAAATAAAAAAATAGCTTTAAAAATTAAAATGTAATAGCATCAACCATAGAAAATAGTGCCTTCTATAACAGCTCTCACTTTTTTTTTTATTTCTCCAAGTCTTTTGGGTTTCTAATACCATGACAGGAATGGAACCCATTCCTAAGTCAAAGTACAATTAAAGTTAATAAAATTAGTATTGTTTCAATCTTTGTTGTTAGCCAGAAGTGCTCTTTAGAGCATCTGCAATGTGCCTAGTAATGACTCCTGCAATTTGTACGGAGTTACATGTATTGGTAACATATCTAGGTACAATTGTAAATTATTTTTGTATGACCCATTGCTCCTGCTACTACTGGAACTGTCTGGGTATCCTTCTTCCACATTGCTCCCATTTCTGCCTGCAAATCCTGGTATTTTATGCATTTGTGTCTCTCTGTGTGTAACACACTGTAGTCACCAAGTGTAACAATTTCAAAGATCAATACTATGTTTGTCTTCTTTTCATGGACTACTATATTTGGTTTTCTTGCATCTATTTTTTGAACTGTTGGTAATGAGTGATCCCATGTGATATAAACTTCATCATTTTCTATAATGCTTTGCGGCTCATATTTCCAGCATTTTTAAGTCACTTCAATACCATAATATTTGCACAATCCGCAATGCAATAGTTATGCCACATTATTATGCCTTTCAGTATACAGTCCTTCTGCCATTAGTATATCACAACCAGCAACACAATGTACGACTGTTTCCAATTCTGTTTTACAAAACCTACATTTTTCTGTTTCTCCCACATGTTCAATTGACTTTGTGTACCAACATGTACGTAGTACACTATCTTGGTTTGCCAATATCAGCCTTTCATCTTTTGGTTTAAATTCATATCTCCTTAACCATTCCCGCGTTCAGTCCTGATCAATATGAGGTTGTTCCAAGAGTTCTCTATACTTGCAACTATATTTATGCATTTTCCAAATTTCTTGCCTTCTCATCTAATCCTTCACCTTATATTCTTTATTATTTTTTGGCACATTCAGTTGCTGCCTGATTTTTATCTACATCTGATTTGATTTCCATTCCCCCTTGACGCTTATATGCTTCTGCTAAACTAAGCAGGAAAGTCATCTTAGACTCTCTTTATGTTTCAAAACTTTCACTATGGTTGAGTTTTTGTGTGAATCTCATCATTAAGGTATATATATAACTACAAAAAGCTAAATATACTTATAAACAACTAGAAGAAATATCAAAGAAAAAATTGTATATATGTGAAACGATTTGCAATTATAAACTGTTAAAAAGTAAAATACAATTAACTACTGCTACTACTAGCAATAACTTTGTTTAGCATAAGTCATTTATGATTAGTGTTTATAAACATGCAAAATGCATATGTCACCAATGGAAATGTATCAATCACTCCAAGTCATTCCTTATAAAACTTGAAAGCAAATACCTTCATTTACTTAGCTGATAGAGAGGACTGGCTAACTTAATATTGTGATCATTTTTGAAAATATTGTGTTGAATGACAAACTTGTCAGCTTATATATGAAAAACAGAATTATGTGCTGTTTAACAGTTCCTCTAGTAATAGGAGAATGCACTAATGTGTCACTAAAAACATGTCATATAGAACTTGAGTTCACCTGTCTACTGTTCCTTCAAAAATATAGGGTCTGTTCTCTAAAACTTCTCAGATTATCCCATGGAGACTTTCTCTTGGCCTCAACCACCATGACAGGTAACTCTGATTATTTTAATTGTTCATTGATTTTCCTATTTCAATCATCATATTCCATTCAAAAGACAACAAGTTGGAATGTAAACACTATTTTTATGCTAACCATAAGTTGAACATAACTGTTGATATGTAAGTTTTAATCAATCAAGCAGTCAATCAGGACATCTCATTTTAGTATAAAGCTACATAAATTGCATAATATAGCTTTCACTTCTTCATATTAAATAATTAGATATTAATCCGGTGATCTGCAAAAGCCAGCTTAACTGGATATGACATTTGATTATTTTCTGTATGAGATGGCTTCAAAATTGAATGAATTTCTGCCTGGTTTGCTTAACTGAAAAAATAAAGTCTTTCAAAAAGATAATTCTGTTTTCATTCCATACAAAATGTTATTTTGCCTTTGCAGTTTTCAAGATTGTGCTGACATGCTGACAGTTTAAGATCTTTACATAAATAATTCTAGGTGTTTCTTTACTTTGGGATTTCAGCCAAGGTATACATTCACTTGTGAAGACAAGTGGAGGAGTTCATTTGGTTATCTCCTCAAAATTCTACAAGCTCTCTCATTATTAACATTATTGGAAGAAGCGAGATCAGCGTATAGTGCTGGCAATATATTTTGGATCACACTGACCAAAGGTGACCAGAGATGAATGATCATATTGTTCAGGAAAGCCTTTAATTATTATGCTGTTTCTGTAACGTCTTGACCCCAAATTTCAATGTTTTCTTTTAAGTACAGAAGTTATGGACAATGATATCTGGTGACTTTTTCTTTTGTAGCAACTTTATCACCACACTTAGAGATATGAACTTCTGACATATCCAGTCTTTGAGAAAGTTTATTCAGTGAAAAATTGATATTCAGTAGTTGGCTAGATATGTGATCTATTGCTTGTTGCTGTGGTTGAGCTGATGACAGCAAAAATTTGTTCTTAGTTATTGAAATAGTAGCTTTTTTGCCATTTCTGCAGGATTTCTGTAATTTGTTCGTAGCTTACTTTTCCGGAGATATGACAGCCGAATATTTTGTTTTAGTCATTTGAGTCTCCTTAGTCAATAATTCTTGTGACACTTTTACTTTGTCTAATACAAACTGAACAGCTCAGACTTACTTTGTGAGTTACATCTTGTTTTAAATTCCTTTCAGGTGTCAGGTTTGCTTCTAAAAGCATTTCCTTACCCTCTAAAAAGCCAGATCATGCCAAGCCAATTTTTTTTTGTGATTAAATAAGCATTCTATGTAAGTCAAACTCAGTAAATAAAAAAATAGCTTGAAAAAGTGGATGTAGTTAGATTTATGTCAGGAGCTGTTAAAAGGAACTGTTCTCTCATTCTTGGCATTTACTTCCCCTGTCTTTGTTCTCTTAAAACCCCCGTTAATTCAAACCACACAGTGGCATGGTCACTATCTAACTGAGCCTTAACTAGATTTCTATGGTGTCCTCTATGTTGATTAAGGCCACATTTACAATTCTATCCTTTCTGCTACAGTGCTGCCCAAATTAGCTTAATCTTCATGGTACAGAACTTCAGTTAAATCCTCCTTTCTCTCTACCCCTGAGCTCAGAAAAAACTAGCTTGCTCCTGGTGGATATGTATTACTCTCTTCGTCCTACCCCACTCTTTTATATTTTCCCCCAGTTTGTTACCCTCCTCTGTTGATGTGAGCGTGTGTGTGATATATATTGTATCATTCCACAAGGTCTTCCCACATCCTGTTCCTTAACAATGTCTGCTCCCTAACCCCTTTCTTGCGTTCCTCCTCTCTGACCTCATGTTTGTTGCCTCTTTTTATGCAGATTGCTACTTTACCTTTCCCTTCTCTATCATTACTACACAACCTATTATACATTGCAACTTCCATGTCCCTCTCTCCCTCGTCACTGGCCGATGTTTCTCTTACAACAGAAGTGTCTACTCTCCATCCTATATCATTACATTGAGCTTCCCATCTTTGAATAGGTACTTGTTCACATTTAGAGATATAATGTATCCAATTTTGAGCAAGAACAGAGCCTGCGTTTGGTTAGGAAGTTTTTAAGAATGGCTTAGAAGGAAGGGAGAGAAGGTATTGACCTGATAGAGAGAAGAACTTATGCATGTGCAAATACAGCTCTTTAGTTCACCAGATAAATGCTGATTTATGCAAATTAGGTGAAAATCAGTACACATTTCTGTTGAGAATATGCAAGCAATAAATGCTTTCAAATTCCAGCCACAGACAACAATAATCATCTTGAAGTTCAGCCACAAGACTGCTCTGCAGCAGTTGCCACTGGAATTTTACTGCTTTCAGTACTGCAGTCAAAACAGACCATCAATAACTGTGTTAACGCATGGCAATAATACTACTTTAGGCTTTCAGTTTTAATTCTTTGCTTTACTCTTCCTTAAGAGCACAACTCTGTACAGCCTGTTTTTATTTTCATGTAGGGTCTGATAAATAAAATAGAAATAACAATGCAGAGGCTGCCTTCTGTCTTTATTCCATAGGTACTTCTCAACATAATCTTAGCACATTATGTAGTCTTGTCTGTTTTTAACAATAAAATGGAATAAAATATCAGATCAATACCTGACTATTCATTAATAAATGTATCAGTTAATCTGTTTTAGTGAGTATTTACCAGTGAATTGATATCTATGCAATCCCATGTTTAATTCATAAAATGTCAATTTTCTCTAACCCCTGTGATATGTACATCAGCCTTTATTTACGTTTTATTTTATTTAGCTGTGTAAAAAAATGTGAATAAGGCACTGTTTCCAATATTCTCATTGCAATTACACTCCTGTGCATCATACTTTGATAACAGTAAACACTGTGCAGAAACATTGTGAATAATCTCTGCCTCTGTGCATCTGTTTATGTAACAGATAAGAAACTATCTTCTTGGCAGGTCTTTCATTTATACTGCAATGGGAAAGTATGTATTCGTGAATGAAAACAAAGGGGGGAATTTGGTAAAGCCTACATGATTTCTTTTCATGTACGCATTGCTCTGTGATGCGTAAGTGAGCGTGAATATTTTTAGATTCAGTAAATGTCGCTTGGTGGTGCACAAGCACACACAAACAGGGGAACTTCTGTGGAATGCAGATTACCTCATAAGCAGGTGAATCTTATGCAAATGAGCCAGGTGTAGCAATCCAACAAACAGAAAGGCATCTGTGTAGACTCCGTGTCAGTGCCCATAGTGTACATGGAATTTTTCCTCATACGTGAGTCTACTCAGACAGAAGGGAATGTAAAGCTCCACAAATATGGACATACCTCCCCTGAAAATGTTACATCACATACCGATATGTGCAAAAGGCACATTGTGGATGTCTGAAAGAGGAAGGGAATATGTAAAATTATAATATATTTTTTTAATAATCTAAGCATGTTTGCGCTATGCACTGCATTGTGCAAACAAACTTAATAGAAAAATAAAAAAAAGGAAACAAACATAATATATTTTTCACAAATGTACTATAGGACCTTGTGTGGTGCATTCGTGCTGTTACCCAAATCACCCAGCTATGAACCATGTAGTTTCCAGGCTGTCAGCATGGATATGTATGCAAATGAAGTGGCTTTCTTGAATAGCTGAGTTACCATGTCTGAATATCCACTTTGTGTAGGCTCCTACACGATGTTGAAATTCCCATTAGATGTGGATGACATTGGGGGGATGTCTTATTACTTTTAAAATGTTTTATTTCCCAGTGAGTGTGTCTCCACAACCCGCCACATAGCTCAGCATGTTCGAGTGGCCAGACCACCAAGGTCACAGTGATGATGTAAGCAGCAAGTAATTAAAACCGGATATATTCAATTAATAATTTTGACTTTTGTATAAGCTATGCTTCTCGGCAAGCCGCATAGCTTAACATGTTCACACGAGCACACTACCCATGTGACAGTGATAATGTAGGCAGCAAGTAATTAAAACTAGATATATTAAATGAATATTTATTACTTTGCATAAGCTATGCCGCATGGCACAGCACAGAGCACCATGTCATGCACTAAAGTAGGGCCTTTAAATCATGTAAATTACATTCTAGGTAGGTGAACTGCATCATAATTAACCAATCCACCATGGTGGACCTACAGCACAACTGTATAAAGTATGCATACACCCAACATTCTGATTTTCCCTCAGTACTCTGGACCATTGGAGTAGAGACTTTGGAATTTTAACTGAGATAATGCTAGATGCTGCTGCAGCTATTCTTATAGGTTCATAGGTAGGTACTAGGCTATTGGCCCAAGGGCCTACGTAAGCCTAGCCAGCAAGGTACCATAGCTTACGCCACCCAAGAAAGTTATTTTCCTGTGCCACTGTCCAGCAGAGACACAGAAGTGATCCCCAGGGTGAATATACATCTGCATGTGCTAGATGCTGACGTCATTGCTGCTGGTGCTGCTGACAATAGGCTTAAGCAGAGAAGGAGAAGATTGTTCAGGTCCAGAGTAACCTTTTAGGAGCTACATGAGCTGGAGATTTTTGAGCACTACAGGGTGGACAGGAACACATTACAAGAACTCACTGAAGTACAATCTACTTTAACCACAAGGAGTACCACTCCATCAACAGCCAGATTGTGTGCAATGCCCATGGGGATTGTCCTTAATGTGTGTGCTGGCAACCCTGGCAGTTACCACAACTCTCATATCTGGCACACATCACAGCTGTACCAGATATTTGCTAGGGGGGACATCCCTCAGGGCCATATGCTGGGGGATGCTGGCTATGCCCTGGAACCATGGATGATGACACCCCATCAGAAATGCACACACATCCATGGAAGAACACCATAATGAGGCACATACACAAACTATTAACATCATAGAGCATGTGTCTGAGCTTCTGAAGTCACAGTTCCAGTGCCTTGATATGTCGGGTGGAGCTCTGCAGTACACTCCAGCCACATGTACACAGATAATTGCAGTATGTGCTATGTTTATATCCTCTACAAGTAGTTTTGCCTGCAGCCATTTTTTAAGTAGACTTGAGCTGTGGCACACGCGTTAAGTACTGTGATCTGTAGTCTATACAACCACGTAGTTATGGGTTCTAATCTCACTCCAGCCCACTTGAGGTGTATGTTTATCTCCCTACAAAATGAATCCCCCATGACTTCTAGACTGCAATGGTTCTGCACTTTTTGGCTCTTGCAGTCGATGCATGAATCCAAATTCCTGTCCTCCACAAGGCCTGTTGATGTCACCTACCATAAGACTACCTACAGCCATCTTAATGTCAGACTTAAGACATGGTGTGCACTTTAAGTAAGGTGATCTATAGTGTGTAAAACTAGATAGGTAGGGGTTCTAATCTCAGTCCAGCCCACTTGGTGTGTGTATGTGCATCTCCCTACAAACTAAATATGATTACCACACTGACTTACAAAGAGACAGAATTTTGCATTGTTTTGGGCATAGCAGGTGATGCAGGCCTCCAAATGTCTGTCCTCCACAAGGCCTGCTGATGTCATGTAGGTTCATAGGTTGGTACTGGGCTATCTGCCCAAAGGCATACATTAGCCCAGTCACATTGTGCGGTATTCACCGCCCCATTAGTAGTTCCCTAGACCCTTGTACTAGCATCTAGTACCCTTGGCCCCTATCTAGTAGTGCTGTTGGTGTGATCCCCGGTGTGAACTTTCTGTTACCCATCCACTCATCAAGATTCCTCTTGAAGAGTGATAGTGAGAGGCTCTGTCTTATATAGATCGGGACCCTGTTCCATAGTAAGGGAAGTCTCTGCAAAGGGAATCTATCCCTCCAGCATGTTCTAGTCACTGTTGTGTTGAGGTTTATATACCTAGAGCGTGTAGCTCGAGTAGATTTGGTTTTGCTAAGATGGAGCATGTTCAACAATTCTGGGTTGGACATGGCTCTGTACGTTGGACAGAGATCGCCTCTGAGAAAGCGGTATGCAACAGAGAACAGTCTTAGCCTTTTCAATCATGCTGCATATGGCAACTGATTGAGGCCAGTAATCCTCTTGGTTAGGTACCTCTGTGGTCTCTCCAGCTGTTGGAGATGTCTACATTCCAATTGGTGCATTGTACTCAATAATGGGTCAAATGAGGGAAGAGTAGAGGGGCACCATTACATCCTTAGATCTTGATGCGAACCCTTTTGTGATCAGATGGGTCACAAAGAAGGATTTTCTAACCACTTTGGCAATATGGTTATCAAAGGAAAGCTGACAATCTACTTGGGTCCCTAGATCCCTTATTTCTTCTTCAGATTTCAGGGGACTACCTCCTATGTTGTAGTTTGTGGGTACTCTGTTTTTTCCAAAGGGGATTACTACACATTTTATGTAGCATAAAAGTACCTAAAGAAATGTTAATGTCAGACTTGAGCTGTGACGCATGCATTAAGTACTGCAATCTGCAGTATGTAAGAATAGATTTGTAGGGGTTTTAATCTCATTGCAGCCAACTTGGTGTGTGTATGTGCTATGCAGTTTTCTGTAAACATAAGTTGGTAGTGGTACCATTCTTACTGTATCCAAGTTGGTGTGTATGGATATTAGAGCATTTTACATCAGCCTATGGGATCATAGGATCATTGGAATTTACTAGGCTAATGGCCCTATGGCCCTTACAATCCTAGTCAAGTTCTTACCCTTATTTACGCAATCAGCACCTATTGCACCTGTCCAAGATGGGCTCAGGCAGAACACCCATGGTGAAATTATGGTCACCCATCCAATTGTACAGATTGCATCTGAAGAAGGCCAATAAGGTGCTCTGTTTTTCATTAAGTGGGAGTCTGTTCCAAAGGTTTGTTAAACTCTGGTAGACAAATCTCTTCCTTCAGCTTGTTTTATTAATGTCACATACCAAGTTAAGGTCTTTACAGCAAGTAAACAGTGTACTATTTGACTTATGGATATGCAGCACTTCCAATAAAGCAGGGTCAGACATTGCCTTGTATGCAAGGCAGAGATCACCTCTGAGTAGTCTGTATGGCACAGGCTAAAGTGACAGTGATTTCAGAAAATCCCCAAAGGACAGATACGGAAGACTTGAATTTTCCATGTGAGGAACCTTTGTGGTCTCTGCAATTTCTGCTGGTGCTAGGAAAGGTACATAACAAAATGGCCATTGCACTCAATTATCGACCTGATGAGGGAAGAGTACATGGAAGTTATAACAACTACTTTTTGGGTTGACAGTGCCCTTACCGATGACATGAGTAAGATATATATAATGTCCTCCTTACCACTGTGGAGACATGATAATCTAAGATAGAGTTTATATTATAACACCGAAGTAGTAAAACGGCAAATGTTATAATATCGAACCCAAAACAGCGAACGCTGAAAATAGCGAAGCTGCAGAACATTCCTAGGGAAAGAATTCGGTGGGCTGTTTCTGCCACTTCGCCATTTTCTCCACTGTGGTGCGAAGGTTACAGACCGGGTTACGGTAAGTGCGCGAACGGACTGGGTTAAGGTGAGTATGGGAATGGGATAGTTAGGGACCTTAGGGTTAGGGAGTGGGTAAGGTGAGGGTGTGATAGCTAGGGGCCTTATGGTTAGGGAGTGGGTAAGGTGAGTGTGTGATAGTTAGGGACCTTAGGATTAGGGAGAGAGTAAGGTGAGTGTGTGATAGTTAGGGACCTCAGGGTTAGGGAGTGGGTAAGGTAAGTGTGCAATAGTTATAGACCTTAGGGTTAGGGAGTGGGTAAGGTGAGTGTGCGATAGTTATGGACCTTAGGGTTAGGGTTTGGGTTAAGGTAAGTGGATAGATAGTAGTGTATGTATGGTTTAGTTTAGGGTTAGAAGTAGGATGTTAAGTGTATATGTGTGGATTACTTTTTTTGTTGTGTTTGTGTTGTGTGTGTGTTTCTCAGAACAGCAACTTTTTTCCCTGGGAAAAAAATTCACTGTTCTGAGCTTTCGATTATATCACATTTCGACATTCCAAGTTCGTGCTTATGGTGTTCGATATTTTGGGATTTTGATTATGTGATATACACCCTCTAAGGTAAGGTAGGTGTAAACCTGTGTGCAAAGGTCTCTCACCCTTGGGTATGTGCTTAAGGTGTTGCTACTGATGTGCTACTTAGCAGGAACATTGCTGTTACTGTAAGGAATGATACATATATTTGCATGAAGTTTAAGGCCATGGCTGTGGCAACAATTATTTGTTCATGTAAGACTGTCTTGTAGGATGTTGACATAATTTGGAGATTCTATGACTACTACCAGTTTGCAGGCATTAGCAAACCTTGTCAGCCACAAACATTCACTTTGTGCTTCTACTTTGGATAAATGGATTCCAAGCAGTACAGGACTCAGGACTGAACCCTGTGGAACTGAACTGGCTGCAGCTCTGCTACTGGAGGTGGATTCCCCTATTTTGACTATATGAGTTCTATCAGTGAGACAGTTAGTGACCCCTCTAATGATATTACTGTTGATGCCTAGTTGGGTGAGTTTGCCAATGATGCATGAGTGGGGGATAGTGTCAAATGGCTTGGCTAAGTCCAGGTGATTGTATGCACAGATATCCCCTCATCTGGGTCCTTGGTGACTGCCTCATAGATGTCGACCATGTTTAACAGGCATGATCTCCCTTTCACAAATCCAAACTGTGTAGGGTCATGTGTTTGCAGATTACCTATACCTTTGTTGATAAGATCCATGATGATTTTCCCTGTGGGCTTACAGATATGGCTACTTGGGCTAAGTCTGTAGTTCTCATTGTTAGTGGACACACCACATCTGTAGAAGGCAATAACAGTGGCCATTTTCCAGTCAGCTGGGATGCAGCTAGTGGTTACACTATGATTGCAAAGAGTTTTCAATGGTGTTAGTAATCCATGTTGAATCCCATGTAGGACGCAGCCTGGGATGTTAGCAGGTCCAATAGATGCTGTGTTTTTCTCCTTAGAGAGGCCATTTATGACCTGCTCTTTAGATAAACAAGGTATGGGACAGGTTGTAGGGATGTCATGGGGTACATGTGGTGGGGACATGGGAGTGAAGTTGTCACATAACCTGTCAGCCAACATGTTAGCTATGTCTAAAGGCTCATTATATGTGGTATCATTATACTACTAGTTCAGCAACGATCTGGGCCTTTCCTTTTAGGTTACACATGCAACTACACAATGCCTTGTGGCTGTCCTTTGTGGAGGAGGTTAATTTTGTCCCATACTTTGTTTTGCAAGACTTCACAACAACATTTATTTGCTTGTTTAAGCTGAGGAGGGATTGATTCCATTTTTTAGGGGGGGGGGGTTCCTCCCTCTTGTTAGACAGCAATGTCTACCTCTTATTGTAAAGTCTGCTAATAGCAGTTGTCCACCAGGCAGGTTTGCTGTGTCACGAGGAGCTTGTTTTGCTCCTGTCAGGTACAGCTGAGTCAATGCAGTTGTACACATGCTTGTGTAAAGCACTGGTCTAGAGCTCGACATAGTTGCCTGTTTCATCTGAGGGGGGAGGTGCAGCCAAGCTATTTATACCATTCCATAAGAGGTTATTATCTGCTTTTTTGAAGTTTTTTATTTTATTTGCTGCAAGGGGGGGGGGGGGTCAGGTGTGATACTTACTTTTAATGAGACAGATCTGTGGTCAGATCTCACCAGGAAGAACATCGCAGTGGGGGTGCTACAGTGGTTAACTCATATTGGTAAGCACCCGATCCAGTACATTGTGGGGATGTCAAGCCTCTGGTCCAAGGCATTGTAGTTAAGGAATTCGACTAACCTTTGGGCAAGTGAGTTTCAGCATGAGTAATCAGCTGAGTTGGTGGGTAGTTAAAGTTACCCAAAACCATGTTGTTTTGATGTATCTTGATAGACTCAAGTAGATTCAACTAAGCACAATGAGTGTCCTGATTCATGGAGTTGATCCTGTAGCTGGCAATGGCTTGATTAGGTGCCCTACAAGCATTCACTAACACTTGCAGTTTCTCCAGGGAATCATACTGTGTAACTAACCTGGATGTGTATCTATCTTTAATGAATATCTATACACCACCTGCATTACCTCGCACGCTTTGGTCTGAACATGTGGAAGGAGGTGTAGTCTGGTATGGCTGTGGTGCTTTCCACAGCCTTGAACCAAGTGTCTGTGACTGCACAAATGTCTGCATCTTCCAAGGTGGACACAGCTTCCAGAGAGTGGAGTTTCATGTTGACATTCCTAGCATGTAACAGCATAACCGTGGTGTTGTTTGTAAATGGCATTTTCTCACTGGAAATTTTTCCTTTGAGACACCACCTAAAAGGCATATTATGGGGGTGGCAACAGCCTTGAACAGTAGATAAAATCCCAGGGGTGACAGATGAAGGCCATCTCTGGAAAAACATTGGGGTCTGTTGAGCAAGTCATCCCAGGCTGACAGACAGTGGATCCCCTTACAACGACACCGCACGCTAAGGCATTTATTGAAGGTCAATCATTTTCTGTTTGCATTAAGCCATCATCCTAGGTGATGGTAAAATGCAGCTGAAGGCCAAAAACATACCTGCCTGAGACACAGAGTCGGTAAGCTCAGTCATGTGTCTGCATAGAGTCATGAGAGGTACAGCTCAAGTTGTACATACCAACAGGAATTATGACATAGTCATAACAGTACCTGATGTTGACAGACTTGAGTGCATGTGTGATATGGCATATCCTGGTACCTCACAGTCAGCTGACTGTGACCTTTCCCTTATGTAGCCTAGTGAGACGGACATCAATGTGTCTCACGATGTCATCACCTATGAGTAATATGTTTGATTTTGTGTTTGCCTTAGGTGTTTGACTGTTGAGACAGTGATGCATGAGCTATTATGTGTACTGTGTTCTGCAGAGGCATGATTATGTGTAGCAAACATACGTTTGGGCTTCTGTGGTGTCTGGTGTTTATTTATGTATTTAGTAAGGAGCTCTGCACATGTAGGCATGTATCATGTGGGTTTGGGTGGAGTAGGAGGTGAGATATGTGTGTTGGCAACCTGCTCATTGTCATATGTACTGACTGGGATGTAAGAGAGCATGGATTCAAGGTTTTTAATATAGTCATATCTGTCACACATTCTATTTGTGTGGAGTAGGGGTAGAGGAATGTGGACGCTTTCCACATCTCGTCAGCAGTCAGTGATAATGCCATTAGCAATAGATTCTTGCTTGTGTATACGTCACAACAGGCCATTGTTAGGCAGTGGCCTGACAGATGCTTAAATTCAACATATCACCTTTATGTTGTCTTCCTAAGGTAAAACAGTACCTAACAGTGTGGCATGACATAGTAGATTGAGTATGATGCTTTGCCAGGCATGTGGCACTTGTATTAAACATAATCCTGTTATTAGGCAGGGTTGCAATAGCATACTTCCAAATGTGATAATGTACAACTCCAGCAAAGTTAGGGTCATACTGCTATACCTTTGTGGTTAACAGCCTCAGACACACTGTCTGTAGGCACTCTTTGCAGTGAAGATGTGGATGTCCCTGCATGGGCAGAAAACTTGTTCAAATTTACAGTCATTACCTTGACCTTGCAGGTTTACAGTGTCTGCCAAGCAATTATACAGCAAATGGATATTGTGTGAAATGATGTAGGAACACAGAATTGTATTCTGGTAATATGAATGTACAGTATGACATACATAGGAAATATGCGAGGGAGAAACACATTGCTCAAAGGTGGCCACTCCTCTGCAGTAGGCCTCAGATCGATGTCACATAGGTGTCCACCATTATGCTATTGAAGGGCAGGCTGCATAAATGGTTGTGAAATTGTCACTTAACATGGGTCACTGCCACTGTGGAGCTTGCTCGATCAACCTTGGACATCTATGTCACCTGACACTGAACTTTATATTGTGATGCAGCAGCTGTGCTCCTAATCACCATGAGGTCAGTACCCTTGTCAAATTCTACGAGCCTCGGAACACAAGGCATAATACATGCAAAAGTCAAATGATTGCTCTGGTTGCTAATCAAGGCATCTACCTGGAAAAGGGTACGTCAAGCCTACAGAGCCTTGCATGATGTCGGACAAGTGTGTGGCTCAACAAACAGGCTGTGGCCTGCATCTCATCTTGAGCTTGGTACTAACGTTTTGCTTCTGGTGAGAGAAAAAGTGTAAGAGCTTGGTATCCCAGGAGAGAGTGGCTGTGGTGAGACCAGAAGTAGTAGTAGCCAGGCACCAGCAATTCAGGGAACTCCCCTCTTTTCAGCATTCCTCACAAGGTAATTGTTTGTTTTCAGTACACACTGCTTGATTAGTGTCTAACTGCAGAATAAATGTGTAAATACTCCATCCTTACCTTTACAGGGTGTACATATTAGTTTCCCCCCCAGTGTTTGTCTTGCTATGTTCAGACTTAAGACACCTTGGGTGACAATGTTTTTGGAGACCATGATGGAATTAACTGCACTAACGAGTTGCACACAGGGCAACCAGCATGCAGTGACAAGCACTGTCCCCAGAAGTCTCAGTAGTCTGATATCTCAAAGCATGAAAAGAATTGTCATGGAAATGATCATTAAAGAAGTAGTACACCTACAGACACTGGACCAAACCCAGTTTGGTTTGATAAAGGGCAGATCATGCCTACCTACCTGGTGAACCTCACTGAGTGGTAAACAAAGCAATGGATGAGAGGAAAATGATTCACTTCACCTACCATGGCCTGAAAAGGCATTTATCACTATTAGGCTATCAGGCATTGTTGACAAACTGCAGAGGTTAGTTACAAACTAGTATGTCAGCCAGTGGATAGCCAAGTGGCTGACAGACATTTTCCAGGACAAGAGCATTGGGGAGTCCACTGCTACAATGAGGCCAGTCACCAGTGGACTCCCTCACACTTCATTCCTGGGACTGCTCCTTCTAGGCATTTACTTCTCTGCAGTCACAGCCACTGTCAGTGGCCTCTGACTGACTAAATTTGCAGATTATTGCAAATCAGGAGCTGTCATTGAATCCCACACTAGCTCAACAGTTATCCAGGATGGGCCGACACAGTCATTGAACAACTTCCAAAACTGAAAAAACTGAAGACACCAACAAACCAGGAAATTGAGAAATTTATTGACCAAAGGATTGAGTGTTTCGTCAGTCTGTAACTAAGACTTCTTCAGAATTCATAATAACACCACAAACTACACCACTTAAATACTAGTAATACATGTCACATGATAGCACATTAATTAAGTTAATCACTAATCATTAGTCAAAAATCTTTTTAACCCTTTCATTTAAAAAATACTTATAACTCCAGGTACATTTTACACATAGAATCAAAAAATACAGTGTATTGCATATAGAAATACTTTCATTTAAGCCAGGGAAGACACTTGCATTCAGTTTTATTTGCCATATCATTTCTTTATACTCAATTCTGTCTTCCCATGGCCCCCCTCTCAAACCCTGAGGTACATAATCTAAACCAAAAAACAGAAAAGAATGGTCAGGGTAACACTGAATATGCTTAAATTATTTTTTTTCATTCTTGGTCTTAATATACAGGGTATGTTCATAAATTCTTTCTTTAAATCTGCATTTGGTCTTGCCTGCATAAAAACAAAGGCATTTTTCACACTTTGCCACATAAATTAACCCCTTTGAATTACAGGTGCAATGAGATGGGGTAAACAACTTAAAACGTCCTATATTCATGACACTGTTCACAAAAATGTGTTTATATTAACTACAGGTTCCACACCTGTAGGCACCCCAATTCTTGTTGGAAAATTGCACAGGGGTTTCACCCCCTTCTAGACATTTTTTTATAGTTTTACCAATCCTATATACTATGCAGGGTTTCTCACCCAGCGACTCTAGCTCCTTACCATAACATGAAAAAATGATCCAGTTCTTCATAAGAATGTTACCAATTATATCACTGCCCACTGTATACGTTGTAATAAAGGCATGTTCAAAAGTTTTTCTATTACGCCTATTCATATTGTCGCTAGATCTGGTTTCCAAAGTACCATCTAGGTCCACGTTACTACTATCTCTAAATAAAGGCATAATCTGACCTTGTGCCTTTTTACAACTAACTTCTTTTTTATAGTACATATCAAGTGCATAGGGTAATCTCTCACAGAAAACATTGTGGATAATTTTTCAGCTTCAACCATATACATATCATCCTCAGATATCATTTTTTCCAAACGAATAAATTGTCCCTTCACTACTCCCTTTTTCACATGCCAAGGATGACAACTTGTATAGTGCATTAACGCATTTAAATAATGGGGTTTCCTATAAATATTTATAATTAAGCTTTTCTTTGTGTGGTCCTTACTTATAAGTACATCCAAATAACTAATACACTTCGTATCACAAGAATAAGTACATTTTAAAAAGGGTGTAGTGGAACACAGACATTCACTAAATACCAAGGAATGCACAATACTATCCTTTGGGAAGTCATCCACCCCTAGCAGCTATCATATTGTCAGCACACCTCCAGGAGTTGAGCCAGTAGTCAGGGACTTATGGACACATAGATAGTGATCTAACCTTTGACTATCACGGATCAATAATATTTGGGGATTCATTCTATGTTACACAACCTATAAACAAAGGTATGGCATGTAAATCCAAAAAAGTCATTGTTCTACTGTATTTGAGATTCATCACACATATCACTGAGTGCAATGCCATCTTTGGTATGTAACTAAACAGGCATATCCGACAACTGTAACATCCACAGAGGTTCCACAGTAAACCAATACACAGTGTACATAACATGTCCTATGCCCACTGCATCAAGGCCGTAACTCTACATTCTGTCTCCTACATGCTTTGGAGGGGAGGTGTACACCTGCCATACAGGAAGGTGTCAGACCCAACTGTGTCCCTCCTGCATATCCAAGAAAGAACTAGCAGGCAAATTAACTGTTCTACACACCTACACCTTGACTGTGGTATAAATAGGACATGCTGGAGAGACACGTATATAACCCAGAGACTACACCCTATATGTAACAGGCTCTCCATCCATGTGAAGCAGAGTTCCACTGTAATGCACATCATGTGCAAGTAATACAATAGGATGTGGAACAAGATGATCATAACTGGTTTAGGACATATGTCGCTAATGGACACAGGGGAAACTGTAGATGGTTCATCTTCCATGGCCTGGCTTGTAGATGTCTCAGCTCCCAAAATCCTGCTATCAGACCTTGTCAGAGTTTAGGGATGCATGGCTAGGCTGAAAGAAGCCCTTATTTTTGTTGGACTATTATACACATATGAACCCATAGAGCCATTCACCTATACTGTTTTACCTTTCTGAAGACATTTTTCTTCCGTGCTAACATTCCAGCCTGTGCTCTGATGTTGATGGGTTTACTGTAGCTGTGTACCCATAGGTGTGTTCTACACAATCCTGAAAGTGAATAGTAAACATTTCTATGATACACCTTTCATTGTCTGACTACACAGCCATTACAAAGGCATCCAATGTAACATACACAAAATTATGTAGTTTATTCTTTACAAATGGCAGCTTAAAATATCTGTAACTGACCAGTACAATTAGCATATCAAAGGCAACAATGAATGAAACAAATACATATTAATTTAGATAGTCACTCTGTGCATCAGAGACATAGCTTCATTTCCCTGCATTGATGAGAAGAATGACAGGGATATGGCACAGGTATCATCACTTGCATGGGGTGTTGTGTGGGGGTGCAGGAGGCCTAGACTGATTCAATAGGTTGGCAAGCATGTGTGTGAGTCAGGAAGGGAAGCAGGCAAGATGAACCATGTAAATGTGACGTGTGTGTCTGTAGGTGACCTGAATGTGACAGTGGTGTGTGAATATCTGCGTGAACACATCCAGGCTCGGTGCTAGTCCTGTGTATGTTGGACAGCTTTGAGCTGTGCATGGTAAAACTGACAGTTCATTGTCTCCATCCCCGAACATGAGAACTGGCTCTGCCAGGAGATGCACCGGCACCTCCAAGCCCAAGGTCAGATGCTGGACTACTACTTGAGGGTAACTGCAATCTGCTGGGACCGTGTCCTCCATGGGAATGCCCAGGACCATGAGCCCATAGCCTGCCACATCTTGATGTGGAAAGCACACTCCTCTCTGGAGCGATGGATCTACTACCAGTACGGGAGCATGATTGTTCATGGCCATGTGGACTCAGCAGATGTAGTTGCTGACCTCTGTCCATGAGTCTGATGCTCAACTCTAACCAGGCATTCCATCACAGACAATGTGCATTCCAAGACAGATAGTGTGTGATCTGTCTCAGTCTAATGTCTTTCCACTGGATCAGTAAAATGATCCAGGGTATCAGCAACGTGGTGAAGGCAGTCACAGATGTCAGAATGTGCTGCATCCATAACCCTGAGCATTCATCTGCAGTTCCTTTTGGAATGTGCCTGTGCCTCCATGATGGCCCTAAACATACACCGAGTGACACATGATGAGACACCTGCAACAGGTGGTGGAAGGACAGCAGGCCTCCTACGAGCACCCCTATCAATCCACCTGTATGGAACCTCGCCAACTGCTTGGCTATGTCCAGTGTCAACAGTCACTGCAGCCACAGTAGCCACACTTTCCTGTTCAGTGTCCCCACCTTCTGATTGTCCAATATCTGTGGCCTCAGGGGACTGGGTATGGGTAGGCATACTGGCTGTGTACAATGATGATGAGGGCAGAAGAGGGATACAAACCTCTGTGACAGATTCAGCCCCTGCAACCCCAAGCTGTGCCTCACTTTGGCCACCATTATCATCAGAGTCTGAAGAGACGCTGACATCAGATTGTGAAGGGGACAAAGACCAACCTCCCAGGTCACCTGTAATAAAAAGGGAAAAGTATTACATTAATACCTGCACTACTATGCTCTGCAGTACTATGCTGCAAGAGGTGTTACGCTGTATACACTGCTGTCACTAATATAGACCTGTATAACCCACAATCTGAAATAGTAGGATATGGTGACATTATTTTCTAACCCAAATCTGTATATATTTGAAAATCATAGTTCTTTAAAGCAGAATCCCATGAGCAAGACATAAATTATGTACACTGTTTACATTCTGAAGAAATCTGCACAGTTTACAGGTATGGCCGTCTGAAAAGTCCTGACAATACTGTGAAATCAATCACTGTGGTCACACCTACAAGGCATAGGTATGACCCTAAACTGTGTACAGTCAGAAATATCTGTACATTTGGCAGTCATGCAGCCAGTACATCAATCCAGCCAGCAGGCCTGGGATGACACTTTAGCTAATACCTTGAAATAAATCTACATCTCTGACAAAAATGTTTTGTGCTTACCAGAAGCAGGAGCACAGCCTCTTCCTATTCCTGACAGTCCTGAAAAACATTTGAGGGAGAGGTAATACAAACAGCACCACATGTTACAGTATAACAGGGGTAATACGTCCAAATATCTCACATTTACAGTAGCTGCTATGTTAACAGGTATGTGGGTCACAATCTCTGCATGAGCTTAAAACAGCAGCTAACATCCTTCCACCACCCCATAAAACAACTGATACCCACGTAAAACTATGTACACCCTGACATGCTAAATGCTACAGTATTCCAATGCTGATCCTGCTGAGCATACCTGGATGCTCCTTATGAATGGAAATGGTGGCACCCACATCCATGGCATATTGTGTGATGGATGCCTGAGAGTTATCCCATGTTGCAAGGTTCATCAGGAATTCTTCAGTGGCCAACAGAGTTTTTTCTGCTGCAGGCCCACCAGCAGTGACCTGACAATCCCTGGCCACATCTGCTGCCCATCTGTGTGATGCATGGATCACAGCTGTGGCATGGTGTTTCACCTGCTCATATGTGCGATTCTGGTGACCCATAGCATTTATGTTATGCACCAGTTCTTCCCACAAGGCTTGTCAGTCTTGCCTATTTGCCCTCCCTGTGGACAGCGGGACTTGGTAGTTTTGTCTTAAGATCTCAATTATGAGGTTGTTTTCTGCCTCATTGAAAGGTGGGCATCATCTGGCATGCATAATATTACCTGAAATACAAAAAAATGAGAACGTCAGGATCACATACGTTGGTGTACAGTATGTACAGATACAGCAATAAAGGAAGGCTATCAGTATTCCCTGCTTGATTACAATATGACATATGCAACAGTGTGCCAAACAGGCAAAGGGTCTGGAAACAACTAGGATATTAGAAATAGTGACCTACTGTTGTTTGTGCCATGTCAGATACTCACATATGATCACACACCCAACACGGGAGTCCACTTGTAGTGTGGCCCATAGCAGGAACCCCCCCCCCCCCAACATATGTATAAAATACAGTACCAAACAAATAGCAGTGTAGTATTACAACTGCTAACAAAAGAAGTATCCAGGAGACCTGTGACCCTAGTCAACATACAGCATTTATACCCTTGTTGTACTCTACATCCTATGTAGGTGTTGCACAGCTGCAGATCAATGGCATGTCACCTGTACAGTTTTAAGAAAGGCTTACTGATGTAATCCCCATTCCCCCTAAATATATTCACACATATGCATCATGTTGGAATCAAAATGGTCACATACATTGGATATAAAAAGTGTACACACCCCTGTTAAAATCCCAGTTTTTTGTGATATAAAAAATGAGACCACAATAAATCATTTCAAAACTTTTCCCACCTGTAATGTGACCTATAATCTGTACAATTCAACTGAAAAACAAACAAATCTGTTAGGGGAAAAAAATATAAAAAGTAAAAAACTTACAATAAGCTGGTTGCATGTGTGCTTACTTTTTATAAGGGGCGGCTCGTGCTATCGGACTGCAGCCCTCCCAGGAAAAAGATGGAAGTGTATTTTACATTTGCCGTAAAAAAAAAAATATATATATATATATATATATATATATATATATATATATATATATATTTCGTGTTTTTTGTGTGTTACACAACAGTACAATAAGTCTGCAAAGTCCCGGAACGTGAACTGCGCATGCTCATCAAGTTCTGTTTTTTTTTTTTTTTTTAACAACGAATGTAGTATCTATTATCTGACTGCTGTAAAAGGCAGTCCAGATTAAAGAAAAAGCATCAGTGTGATGCCCTGACATCTATGCGGTTTAACCACACCATAAATTAGAAGGGGGTTCGGACTGCCACGTCCGCAGGCACGTACGTGACATGGATGGCTGGATTGCTACTGACTGGTTCTCACTTTCTTCTCAAAAAAGAGAGCGAGAAACAAACAGTAGCACTAGCACAGTAGTACTGTACTTATCTTGTCTAAGAGGTTGGTACCGTTGGATTCAGTGGGATCATACCAGCGTTGTTGTTGGTGGTGCTTGGTAAAAGAAAGTTAAACAACTTTATTTTTTTTTGTCTTGGCTAAGGAAGGGCTTACACTGTAGTCAGGGCGAGGAAAAGAAGAAGACGAGATACATAAACTGAGGTAGGTGCTGGACTCGGCTCTGTACCCTTGAGTTTTTTTTTTTTTTTTTTTTTTTTGCTGCAAGCCTGGCTGCAACTCTTATACACCTGTAACAAACAGTAACCTAAAACAAAATGAAGCACACTACCACCAATTCTGGATGGAAAAACGGCCACATGATTAATAATCAAGTGAGTTATCTTTGGACTTCATTGTGTGGCTGTTTTTCCATAGGTTCATAGGTTCATACTAGGCTATCTGCCCGAGGGCATTTACAAGCCTAGCCCATAGTTTTGTGGCTTACGCCACCCCTTTAGTATGGGGAACTATACCCATTATTTTGCTGTGCCTCTGTCGAGCAGTGACACTGAGGTAATCCCTGGGGTATATCTGCGATCTCCCATCCATTGGTCAAGATTTCTCTTGAACAAGGCCAGCGAGGTGCTCTGCCTCACATATACCGGGATTTTATTCCACAGCATAGGGAGTCATTGGGTGATGAATCTATCGACCAGCACATCCTCATAATAGCCATGTCGAGGTTTAAGTCTCTCGCCCTTGTGGCTCTGATGGATCTAGATTTTTGAGGTGAAGCATATTCATCAAATCTGGGTTTGACATGGCCTTGTATGTTAGGCAAAGGTCACCTCTGAGCAGCGGTAAGCGACTGAATAGAGCTGGAGTTCTTTCAGTCGGGCAGCATAGGACAGATGTTTGAGACCCTTTATCCTTTTGGTGAGGAACTTTTGTGGCCTCTCCAGCTGCTGCAAGTGTCGGGTCAGATACATTCCGAATGGGGCATTGTACTCAATCATTGGTCTGATGAGTGATGAGTATAGGGAGACTATGACCTCCCTTGATCTAGATGAGAATCCCTTCATGATAAGGTGGGCAATGTAGAAGGTCTTCCTAACTACTTTAGCTACATGGGTGTCAAATGACAGACTACTATCAACCTGGGTCCCCAGGTCCCTGATAACTTCTTCTGTGCTCAGTGGATTGCCACCTATTTGGTAGCTAGGGGTAACCTTGTTTTTCCCAAGGGTATGACTATGCATTTTTGGCATTTAACTTTAGGCCATGGCTCTGGCACCAGTTATCCATTTCTGTGAGACCCTTCTGAAGGATATCTGTGTCAGATGTGTTTTCTACTATGGCCCAGTTTGCAGTCATCTGCAAACTTTGTCAGCCATAACCCTCCTGTGTTTGCTTGTACTTGAAATGTAGATGCCAAACAAGAGTGGGCCCAGGACTGAGCCCTGTGGTACACCACTTGTGACAGGCTTTGAGTCTGACATGGCTCCAGCAACTCTGACCCTGTGGGTTCTGTCACTCAGCCAGTTTGCAACCCATCTTGTGATGTATGGGTTAACATTTAAGCTGATGAGTTTTTCAATGATACCCGAGTGGGGTATTGTATCAAGGCCTTCGCCAGATCGAGGTAGGCTGTATGGACTGCCTTTCCTCATCAATGGCTTTGGTGACTGTTTCAAAACGTCAACCAAGTTTAGAAGGCATGATCTGCCTTTGACAAAGCCAAACTGGGATGGATCCAAAGTCTGCAAATTTCCTATGTCTTTATTTATGAGGTCCATTATGATCCTCTCCATGGCTTTGCAGATAAGGCTTGTCAAGCTAATGGGCCGGTAATTTCCAGGGTCGGTGGAGGCACCGCCTTTGTGAAGTGGGATCACAGTTGCAGTGCGCCACTCCCTGGGTACGTATCCAGAGGTAAGACTATGATTAAACAGCTGTCCTAGCTGTGGGTTTAATTCCTCATTGAGTTCGTGGAGCACACAGCCGGGACACCATCAGGTCCCATGGATGCTGTGTTTTTGCTTTGAGAGAGCAGTTCTCACTTGGGCGTTGGAGATGTTTGGGGGCTACAATCGCTTGTTATAAATATCTCTCTTTTGGGGGGGGAGAAGTTTGCACTGAACCTGTCAGCCAGTATGTTGGCAATGTCTGTAGGATCAGTAATCTTCACATCATTTTGAACTAGTTCTGAGCATATCTGGGAGTTTCCTCCCAGGTTTCTAACATAGCTAAAGAAGGCCTTATGATTGTCTTTTGAGTCTTTAGCTATTTTTCTCTCAAAATTTGCTTTGGATGATTTTATGAGAGCTCTTAGTTTTTTACTTATAGTGATCAAGGGTGTCTTACCTTTTAAGGATTTTGCTCTATCTTGTAGTAGCTTCCTCCTTTTGTTGTAGAGTTTGTTTATGGCTGGGGTCCACCAGACTGGACGCTTGCCTTTGGTACAAAGAGTCTTTGTTTTGCTTGGGATTGCCTTATCCATGCAGTCCTGCAGGTGCTGGTAGAAGGCATTTGTAAGTGATTCAGCAGCTTGAGTACTGTTTTCCGCCGGCTCGGGGGCCTTAAAGGAGACCACACTAGTCTTTAGAAGTGTGAAGTCGGCTTTCGAGAAGTTTTTTACTGTGGTCTTTCGGAATTGGCAGCAGTGAAAGGTGCTTGACTGCTCTTGCTTAACTTTTAGAAATAAGAACCCCTCACTGCGGTTACACTTTTTTCAATTTCTCATACCAGAGCACAAACAGTGAAGAGTAGACATCACAGAAGATGAGTAGTAATCTCAAGTTCATTCATTTAACTCATCATATAAAGCTGTTTAGACTCTGTATGGATATTAACTGTTATACTGAGAACATAGAAACAGATGAACTTGTTCTTGGAGTATGCATTTAAGGAAAAAGAGATGTCACTTTTAAAGCTACTTGTAATCAGACTTGTACAGTATGTTTGAATGTTAATATTGTAGTAGAAAATGGATGTCAGAATCGACAGAGGTACCTTTAGAAAAACAATAACAGAAATATGACATATGCTAATGGTTGTCATTTAAAGTATGTTATAGGGCATTATTAGATCTTGTTTCAGAAATGGAAATTAACTATCAGATGAATGAAAAAGAAGTAGGTTTGCTGAATGGAGGTACAATACCCATAAGTTAAAGAAATATACAACACAGTCACAGTCCATGAATATATTCATGGAATTTTTTTTGCAGGAAGTTAACAACTGTGATAAGACACATAATTAGGACAGATTTTATTTCTAAGAGACCTATTAGTTTAGTACATTACACAAAAAAGGGTTGGCTTTATTAGAAAATATATTAACAAATCGGGATATTCCATGTTCAAATGCACTTTTAAGAGACACTGTGAAGGAAAGTTAAAGCATATAAGAACAGGCTATTATTGAGCAGGAAGTTAGCTCACAGTCACTGCTGTTCTGCAGTGCAGGTAGAGCAGTTTTTGTAATATTAGTTATTGTTAACTTGCCACTGCTCTTGTGATGGCAAAACATTCAATTTGTTCTACTTCTGAGTTAAACTGACCTTTTGGTAGTTGTGACTGCATTTTCCCATTGTTAATAAAGATTGTTTAAACAATAGAGTGGCTATTGTACAAAATTTGTTATATACTGGAAGGAGTACAATTATTTAAATCCAACAATCTGTCTGCCAGGTTTGGTATTGCCAGTAGGCATAACATTTTTCACATTTCTTACCTTTAACAAAAAGAAGAAAACAAAACAATGTAAGTCCATCTTTAAAAATTTAATAGAGGCTGTTACTTCCACATTCCACCTGCAAATATAATATCCTAATATCCTAAAGCAGGAAAGGCGTATCTGACTTGTACTGAGAAGGCATAACTCATTCAGCTGTGTACACCCTGTTCAAGAATGGTATATTGGAGTGGGTTTGCATACGGTGGAAGAGAAAGCATAAGGAGTGATATCCCAGAGCTGAGAACTACTGCATGCTTATTCATTTGGATGGTGGTATGACATGCCACCTGTGTAACGTGAATTAGTTGGTGCTTGCTCTTAGGGAGGTGGGAGATCCTGCATAATAATGTTTCACAATTTATTATAAGGAATGGTGGAAATTTGATAATAAACATTAAGATATTTAGTATTATAAGAGAGGGGAACCCCAGACAATAACACGCTTTACATAAAGGAAGGGGAGACTGGGCAATAAGGAAGAAGTGCACTAAAGCGCTGTATTACTTCATGGAGGGAGCGGTATCCTGGACATAACTCTGCAACATAATATTGAAAATAATGTATGACTTGTATAAAAATGCTATGTTATCTCTCACATAGTGGTGCATCAGTGAATTAGTAATACTACTTCTGTGAGTCTGTGAAACTGCCATGCTGACTGGTCTCCATATTAGTACATTAAATATGTATTTACTATTCAAGCTGCACTCCCTGGCCCATGTCCACCAGTGCAGCTATAACACAGAATGCTGCCCTCTATGCTGATGAACTGGATACACATAAATCCCAGAGTTATGTATTAACATAATTTTTGTACAGGAATTAGCAGACATCTCCTTTTAGTGAAGGGACCCTGCTCATCATGCTCAGAACATTGTTCCAAAAGCATTTGTTGCTGAGTATCAAAACTGATACCACTTCAGATCTCTTACTGAACTCTATATGCTCCTAGCTTTCAGAAGTAGTGAGTGGAATCTTCCAGATATTTGACTTGGAAGATTTGAATGCCCAAATTTTCTATAAATACCAATCCAAAATACTGTTATCCACCTACATATGGTACATGAGTGGGATAGTAATAATTAACAGTGGATGTGCCAGCTCTTCTGACATAGAGGGATAAAGCCTTCGGAAAGATCCAGGTGACCCAAGTTTGACTAGTGGGTTGGGCACCTGCTGGAACTGGTGTGGGGGGAGGAGATGGGTGGTACAGGTCCGTTGTCTCACCTCACCTTACCTCAGGGTGTAGGACAGGTATGGGAGCACATGATGCTCCCATAGCTGAATCCCCAGTGGTGTTCAGAGGTGCCACAGGAGTGCTGGCTTCAAGGGTATATGGCTACCCTTATCTCATTCATGGACCCAAGTGACACCCTCTCACTGATGCCCATTGCATGAAAAACTGTGGGTGTGTTAGGGCATGTTGATCGGAGTTAGAGCTGCATAGAAGAAAAAAGTGACAGCACCTAGTGTCTGCCTAAATGATCCCCCTGCCTCAGTCCGCTCTCACTTAGGGTACAAATTTAATCCCCCTGCCTCAGTCAGCTCTCACTTAGGGTACACATTTATGAGAATTATATTAGATTAAGAAAAAAAGATGAGGGGAATGCCCTATTTATACATACAAAAGGATGTAACAATTTAAAAACATTTTTATTTTTTATTTTAGAAAGAGGTCCTTATAATGTTGGATTGGTAACTGAGAACCACATTTGGAAAGAAGAGAATTATTATGGCATATTAAGTTGAATGCTAAACAATGTTCTGGTATCAATGATAAAGTAATTATTAACAGTGTCCTGGTAGTAGAAGTGAACAACATTAAATGAAAGATATTTTATAATTTAGGAACTTTTAGCTCCTGAAAAAGTATTAATTATTAGTCATGGAGACATTTTTTGGGGATATTTATAGAGGAACATGATTTTTAGTTTGGGCTTTAAGGTTTAATAATGAATGAATAAGATGTGTTATAAAATGGGGTAGTTTAATTGTTTTTACTGTTGTGATGAAGTTCACTGTGATATGAACAAAAGCTCTTAATAGTTGTAAATAAAGAGTTCTGCGATGTTCCATTTTCCATTTCTGTGGATTTTGTTGTAACAATTTAAGTTGGTGTGGAGTTTTTTGGTTCTTGAAGTCTAGATTAGCTATGTCTAATGGTACTCTTTGTGAAGCTTCCTCTAAGTCAATCATAAAACTAGATATCTTTCTGGTCGAACCCATGTTGGTCATTGTCCTGGACAGCTCTAGAAATGCTAACACTGTTTCCCCTCAGGATTCAGTTTATGACTTTCTCTGCCACTATTATTAAGGTAACAGAGTTGTAGTTCTATTTTTCTGCCACCCCACCCCCTTTTTAAGATTACTGTTATCAAAAACCTACTTATGCCTGTCACCATGTGTTAAATAAATAATCACATGCTATATATTTGGGATTTTTGAAAACATTATTTCCCTTTTGCATTAATAAATACATACAAATTGTATCAATGCTGGGTGTTACAAAGTTAATGCAACATTACAACTCTTGGTTCTCTGATTTGGTTCCTACCTAGGGTTCCTTCGCTGTAGGGTCTGCATGCAGTCCCTGTTTCGGCATTTTTAGTAGAGGCTCCAGTTTCCTCCCCTAACCCAAAGATATGCTGATATGTTGAACTGGCAATCCTCCACACTAAACACAGATGTGTTTTACATGCATGGATGTGCACTTATACACATGTACACAGGTGTGTTTTGCATGTCTGCATGTTTATGTCTGTATTTGTGTGGCTGCATGTATAGTCTGTTTGTCTGTGTGCACAGATTTCCGCAGAATATCCAGATTTTTCCATCACATTTTTGTCCGCTTTTCATTAAATTGTGTTTTTTCTGGCAAATTAGTGACAAATCATTAAAGACTGAAGTTAGAAAATAATGACAGACATTTGAGTTTCAGATTTCATACCCTTCAAAAAATTCATATTAATGTAAGACCTACTATTTTATTAACTTTCTAAGTTAGCAAGAGCAATATTTAAAAATTGTCCTTATTTTTGGGCTTTTCTCCCACTTTTATTTATGGCTATGTCCAGATTTCTTGCTCTGAGATTGAGTATGACAAATGTGTCAGAGCCATCTCTATTAGCCAGAGACATTTCAAATTGTGACATACTTGTTGTACCTCACTCACCCATGTAGTGACTTTGGATGTGTCCAAGCAAGGCAAGGAGCAGTTGCGTAGAGTATCCCCCCATCCAAGGTAGAGACAAGTACAGTGGCTTTTCATCTGTCCTTGATTTGCAGAATGTTCTGGTTTTCTGTCATATTTTTATACTGTTGATTTATGCTTCTTGTTATTCAGAAGATGCATGTTGTTGGCTCAGTGGCGGCTGGTGACTTCAAATCAAAGGGGGGCTGCAGGAGACAGCTGAATGGCTGGGGTCAATGGGAAGGGGTGCGACCAACTAGAAAGGGGAGGAGCTATGCTCAAAACCACAAAAACTAACTTTAATTAAATACGCTGCCCTGGGTGCCAAACATTCATTATGAGAGTCCAATCAAGACAAAAATAAGTGTAGAAGAATAAAAATATTTCAATGCATTGGCTGCATGACAGCTTACTTAATATCTAGATGGAAACAAAAGGTTGTGAGGCATGAAAAAATAAATTACTTTTTAAATACATTACTGGAATGCCAGTCAAAATCAAGTATAAGAAAACCAGGCAGCACTCAACTCAAACCACTTCTCCTTGCACTGCAGTTCTAATTATAAATTATATTCAGCTTTATTAAAGTACCAAGTAACATGCTGAAAGTAGAAATCTCTGTGATGCCCCCACTTGTAAAAATGTTTCTTATCCAAAAAAGACCTGCTACCTGACAACTATCTACTTGTTTCATGGGGAAAACATGATCAAAGTAAAAAATGAAAAGCAAACAAGAAACAAGCTCAAGATACATTGCTTAAAGAATTACTGTACAGGTTATGGACCACACATGATTGGCATTCTGTTTAGTTTACTAGTAAAACCTGTAGAGATGACTGGAAGTCTCCAACAAGTGTAATGAGCTTTTTAAAATAATGTAATCCTATCCTTCAATACACAAGGCTTATACATTATCTAGGTAAGTATTCTCTGCATGGCAACAACAGAAAGGCTTTCAATGTTGGCAATTCTTTAACAATATGCTTATTAAAGCTTACTTGCATCTTACAATCTCAGACAAGCTTATCTTACGGTCATTAAAGCATTGCTACTTAAACACAGAGCAACAGGCACTTTCTGAGTAATAAGCATAAATTAACAGTACAAAAATATGACAGAAACCAGACCATTCTGCAAAATCAAGGACAGATGAAAAGCCACTGTAGTACTTGTGTCGACCCTGGATGGGGGGACACTCTGCACATGTTACATTGCATAACTACTGCTTGCCTTGCTTGGACACATCCAGAGTTACTACATGGGGGAGTGGGGTGCAACAAGTATGTCACAATTTGAAATGTCTCTGGTTTACTGTGATGGCCCTGACACATCTGTCCTACCTCTCAACCTCAGAGCAAGAAATCTGGACAAAGCCATACATAGAAGTGGGACAAAGGCCCAAAAATAAGGACAATTTTTAAATATTGCTCTTATAAACTTAGAAAGATAATAGAATAGGTCTTGCATAAGTATGAATTTTCTGAAGGGTATGAAATCTGAAACTCAAATGTCTGTCATTATTTTCTAACTTCAGTCTCTAATGATTTGGCACTAATTTGCCAAAAAAAAAACACGAAAAATGGACCAAAAATGTGATGCAAAAATATAAAATAGCCACACAATACAGCTGGGAACCTGTCAAAGAAGGGACACTTACTTTCTAAGTTGGGAACTGCTGATTGAGGGCTCAGTGTCTGTTATTCTAAAAGTGTATTAATTCTGGTTTATGCACTTGGGCTTTCAGGCCAGTTATTTTACATTATGAGGGTTCGTGGTCTGCACTCTTGTGGGAGGAGAGGCTGGACTCTGCCCTTCTGAGCTGGGAATTTCTGGTTAAAGGCTTATAGTGCATGCATATCTGAACTGCTATTACTGAAATTGGTACACCTTGTTTGCTGTAGCATAGACTAGATCCAGGCCTGCTGAATCTAGCTTTGTTTGTATAACTTGAGCACTAATCCAGGCATTCTTTAAAGTATTCAGTTGTATTTATTACTGCTTGGTAGTAACTTGATTAAAGTGTAGCTATCATTCTAAGTCTTTTGGATTAAGCACTTGGGCTTCAGACCAGTTGTTTTACATTAGGAAGGTTTGTGGCATGCACTGTGGTGGCAGGACAGGTAGCTTTCATCCTTCTAAGTTGGGAACTGCTGATTGAGAGCTCAGTGTCTGTTATTCCTAAAGTGTATTAGTTCTGGTTTATGCACTTGGGCTTAAGGCCAGTTATTTTACATTAAGAAGGTTCGTGGTCTGCACTCTTTTGGGAGGAGATGCTGGACTCTGCCCTTCTGAGCTGGGAATTTCTGGTTAAAGGTTTATAGTGCCTGCATATTTGAACTGTTTCTTACTGAAATTGGTACACCTTGTTTGCTGTAGCATAGACTAGATCCAGGCCTGCTGAATCTAGGTTTGTTTGTATGCTTGTTGTTTGTTTGCTTGTTATTTCCCTGGAACGCTAATTCCACCTAAAATGCGGCTTCTCAGCACTTCTGTGGACCCCTAGTGATATCTGCATTGCTTACTGTACTTGTTTCCTTGTTTCACTTGAAAGAAAGTTACTGTTTGTCGTTTTTGCATTTAAGTTACCTGTAACACATTGCACTTAAGTTACCTGGCACTTGCTCACTAAAGCAATTATATAAGTCAGCACTAAAAATTAAAAGCATTACACCCTCACTCCCCATTGGCCCTTGTTTTCAATTATAAAGGAATTCCCAATATTATTCTAGCATGTCCAAAGGTCAGTTGTCAATCTCCTCTCCGGTCCAGCTGGTGAACCTGGGAATCTTGAGGCAATGTTACAACTGCCTCATGTACACAGACAACCCTCTCCTCCTCCCAACAAATTCCAACACATGTGAGAGATGCAACCATATAGCCAAACTGGAGGCTAAGCTCTCTCAACTCAGTACTGGCATAACCAGTCAGGAGTAGAAGGAAACCACACTCACTACAATTCCAGTCTCACATAGACCTACCACGCCAGCAAGCCAAACACATAATCACACAAAAACATACTCGGAGGCTCTAAATAAAGATCTGCCTAAGCAGCAGAGACCTCCAAAGAAGACACCCAAGCAACCGCTACCCCAAAACAAAACACGTGCAACACATATCTCACAAAGCCAGTGTGCCGAACAGTCACAGCCCTTAAGGCTAAACAACACACCTGATACACTTGTAATAGGTGACTCTATCGTCATGCACACTGATGTCCCGCTCACCAGGCTGAACAAGGAGAAGGTCACAGTGAGCAGCCTGTAGGGCGCTAGGATCCGCCACATAACACAAGCACTCAGGTCACTCCAAGGCAAGTACAAATATGACTCAGTCATTGTCCATGCTGGTGTGAATGACCTGAGACGTACCTCCCTGGACTACATGAAAAGAGACATAGAGGAGCTCTCTGAGCATGTAGCCCAGACCGGTATGACCCTGACCTTGAGTAGTATCTTACCCTCACCAAGAATGATGCCACAATATGAAGACAAGATGATCAATTTCAACAATTGGCTTAAGTACTGGTGTCATTCAAAGGGGATCCAATGCCTGTCAGCCTGGGATGATATGCTCGACAAGCCACAATGCTTTGATAGGGACGGCTTGCACCTGTCACCCCTGGGCTTTCAGATATTGGCAAAGGCTCTTGCTACCCCCATAGTGCCTTTTTTAGGCAAGGCTCAAAAGACAAACCCACCTCCATAGGTATCACAAGGAATAAGAAACTAAGAGTAATGCTACTCAACGCCAGAAGTCTAAAACTCAAGATGCACGCACTTGAAACTCTCCTTAGCATGGAGAACATCGATATCTGTGCAGTAACAGAAACCTGGTTCAGGGCTCCCGAGAGCACCCCAGCACTACCAGGTTATACCTCATACCTTGCTTTTCAGCCCCAAAACTTGGACTGAACCACAAAAGGAGGGGGAGTATCGATATTTATCAAAGATACCCACACCTCCAGGTTGGTGGCAAAGCACGAAGCTTCAGAGACTACTCATGTGCAACTAACAGTGGGTAAAACTGCCTTCCAGTTTATAGCCTGCTACAGACCACCCTCCCAAACCCAGGAACCCCACTCGGCCTTCCTGAGAACACTGGAAAATATGAAGGTCTCTCCAAACACCATTATATTGGGCAACTTCAACTACCCAAACACAGACTGGGAGCATTACTCTAGCTCCAACACCCTAGACCAAAGGTTCTTAGAATTCATAAACTCAAATGCTATGGAACAACATGTTACCACTCCCACAAGAGGGGAAAACATACTGGACCTGATCATCACCAACATGGGGACTCTATGCTCCAGACCAGAAGTGTATCCCTCACTGGTAAGATCAGACCATAAACTGGTCTCACTGGATATTCACATCCCAACCCCACCCCCTGCCCAGAAAACCACAGTGAAAAACTTCTCTAAAGCAAATTTCACACTCCTCAAAACCGAGGTGGAATCCTTCAAAGCCCCCGGGCCTGTGGAAAATACGGCCCAGACCGCAGAATCCTTTATAAATGCATTCTATGAACACCTTCAGGAATGCATGTATCATGCAATCCCAAATAAAACCAAGACCCAATCCTCCAAAGGCAGACGTCCTGTCTGGTGGACCCCAGCCATAAACAAACTATACAATAGAAGGAGGAAGTTACTACATGATAGAGCAAAATCCCAAAAAGGGAAGGCATCTCTAATCAGTATTAGCAAAAAACTAAGGGCACTCATAAAATCGTCTAAGGCCAGCTTTGAGAGAGAAACTGCACAGGACACTAAGGATAATCACAAGGCTTTCTTTAGTTATGTTAGGAACCTGGGTGGGAATTCCCAGATATGCTCAGAATTAGTCCAAAATGACAAAAAATACACTGAACCCACAGACATTGCCAACATCCTAGCTGACAGGTTCAGCGCAAACTTCTCCCCCCTCCCCACCAAAAGGGCAAATATCTATCCCAGCAGAGTGCTGCCCCCCTGACATCTCAGATGCTCAGGTAAGAGCCGCCCTCTCCAAAGCAAAAAACACAGCATCAATGGGACCAGACGGTGTCCCGGGCTGCGTCCTACATGAACTCCAAGAAGAGCTAAACCCAAACATAAAACTACTGTTCAATCACAGCCTTACTACAGGATATGTACCCAAAGATTGGCGTACAGCAACAGTGGTCCCTCTCCACAAAGGTGGTGCCTCAACGGACCCTGGAAACTATTGCCCCATAAGCCTGACCAGCTTGGTCTGCAAAGCTATGGAAAGGATCATCATGGACCTCATAAATAAAGATATTGGGGACCTACAGACACTGGATCCTACCCAGTTCAGCTTTGTTAAGGGCATATCCTGCCTCTTAAACCTGGTCAACATCTTTGAAACAGTCACCAAGGCCATTGATGAAGGGAAGGCGGTCCACACAGCCTACCTGGACCTCGCAAAAGCCTTCGATACAATACCCCACTCGGGCATTATAGATAAGTTCACCAGCTTAAATATAAACCCCTATGTCACTAGATGGGTTGCAAACTGGCTCAAGGACAGAACCCACATGGTTAGAACTGCTGGAGCCATGTCAGACTCCATACCAGTTACAAGTGGCATCCCACAAGGCTCAGTCCTGGGACCTCTCTTGTTCGGTATATATTTCTTGGAGGTACAGGCCAACACAGAAGGACTGTGGCTGACCAAGTTCGCAGATGACTGCAAACTGGGCGCCATAATCGACTCTACAGCCGACACAAGCATCCTCCAAAAGGGCCTCATAGAAACAGACAACTGGTGCCAGAGCCATGGCCTCAAGCTAAACGCCAAAAAGTGTATAGTCTTCCCCTTTGGCAAAAACAAAGTGCCCACAAATTACCACATAGGTGGTAGTCCATTAAGTACAGAAGAAGTAATTAGGGACCTGGGGACCCAAGTTGATAGCAATCTCTCATTTGACAACCACTTGGGCTAAGTGGTTAGAAAAACATTTTATATAGCCCACCTAATCATGAAGGGATTCACATCTAGATTAGGGGAGGTCATTGTGCCTCTTTACTCATCCCTCATCAGGCCCATAATCAAGTACAATGCCCCTTTTGGGATGTATCTTACCAAACACCTGCAGCAACTGGAAAGACCCCAAAAGTACCTCACCAAGAGGATCAAAGGGCTCAAACAGATGCCATATGCTGCCCGGTTAAAGAAACTCCAGCTCTACTCAGTGGCATACCACCTGCTCAGAGGCGACCTGTGCCTGACGTACAAAGCCATGTCCAACCCGGAATTAAGGGACATGCTGCACCTCAAAAAATCCAAATCCCATGGAGCTAGACGCTTGAGAGACTTGAACCTCAGCACTGAAATAAATAGGACATGCTGGAGGGACAGATTCATAACCCAGAGGCTCCCTTCACTCTGGAATAAAATCCCAGTCCAGGTTAGGCAGAGTCCCTCATTGACTCTCTTCAAGAGGAATCTTGATGAGTGGATGGGAGATCATAGGTTTACCCCGGGTATCACTTCTGTGTCACTGTTAGACAGAGGCACAGTATACTAACCTCGAAAAAGGGCATAGCAAAATTAATTTAAAATGGGTGGCGAAAGCCAAACATACTCTGGCTAGGCTTATAAATGCCCTAGGGCAGATAGCCTAGTATGAACCTATGAACCTATGAACCTATTAGTACTGCTAACTTGAGCAGCTGACAAAATAAAGAATCTACATGCATTTCAAGTAATCTATAACTTTGATTATTACAGTTATTTCTTAATTGTAAACCTTCCATGTTTTCTTCCAACATTGCTATTTTGCGGAGGGATTATTGGGGGGAAGAGCAACATTTTGAGCCAAAATCAGGGACAGTTGAGAGGCTGGCTGTGCCTAATTCTATAAAGCAATTTATTTGCATGTACCTCTCAACCTGTTAATGCAATAAATCTGGGCAAGGCTAAATATATTGGGGGAACATATAAACAGTACTAAAAATTGCTCTTGTATAAACTGAGACAGTTGATAGAATAACAGGTTTTACTTTAGCATGCATTTTTCTGAAGGTTATGAAGTCTGAAACTCAGTGTATCATTATTTAGTGACTTAATTCCTAAATGATTTGCCAGAAAACTACAAATTGTATGAGGAACAAACCAAAAATAAGAAGCAAAAATCTATTCATTCTTTGAAAATCAGGACAGTTGGGAGGTATAGTTCAGCTGAGCCTCTGAGTTTGCCGCCCTTCCCCCTCACAAAATCATCATCGAATGGAGCCTCTGCAGCCATTCCATTGATCCATTACTTGGCTATTTCACTCCATTTACCATAAACACTAATGTGCATACTTCTTTACTTCTATGATGATTTGGACTTCATTTGAAAGTTTTATTTTACATTTTACAGCACAAACACTAAGACATCTGCTAAACAAAGCAATGCAGTCTTACAATGAAAACAGGCTTCGCATTAAAACTTCTCTGCCCTTGAAACTCACATTTATTGAAACAGCATTGAAACCCACATTCAAAGAAAAAACATTTTGCCAGTGGCAGATAAAGATTAATTTTGGGCTGTTTTCAAATCATAGGCCCCTTGCATATGAAACATACATGTGCTTTTTGATACACCTTCCTGATTGTACTAAATTATATTCCTTGTACAATACAGTACAGTTGTTAGAGGGTGTTTTAAATTTGTTTTGAACATTTTTCCAGTAAGCAATGAAACAAAACGCATGCACCCATAATGACAAAACTGCCCAGTTCAGAACATTTCCATCATAAAAGTCTACTCAGACTTGTACAGTCCACCATTATCAGTAAATATGCACAATTCTACAGTCCACCATTATCAGTAAATATGCACAATTCTACAGTCCACCATTATCAGTAAATATGCACAGTTCTACAGTCCATTATCAGTAAATATGCACAATCTCTGAAGTAAAAGTCATCTAAATAATTCCACATAGAAGAAATTTGTAACTAATGAAGAGGTTGCTGTTAGCAAACACCTTTATATTTCATGGTTTCATCGAAAAATAGTGTATGTTGCCCCTGATGAATAAATTGCCTATATTACATTAAAAAAATGATATGCTAGTAATATTGCAAGATGAAATGGATGGCAAACTGATAACAGGCTCATAGTTAGTATCTTCACCAAGGAGGACATTCTCAGTATGGCAGCATCCACCCCTTGTGGGAGTAGAACCCACAGCCTTCTGCATTAACAGCAAGTATACAGCCTGTTGTGCTATTAACAATACAAGCCAACTCAGCATAAGCAGCACTAAACTTCTCTTCCCCTGCAGCTCTCAGCTCCTTGTAAAATCTACTCAATACTCAACTGCATCTCAACTTCGCAGCACAAGAAATCTGGAAAAAGCCAACATTTATTGGGGGAGGGGTCAAAAGCCCAAAAAACAGGGACACATTAAACATTGCTTGTATAATCTTACTGCCAAGGTCCCTGTGCAAAACAGTCAAAGCAACATACCACTACGCCAAATCAGCTGCTTTGTCAAAGAGAAATGCTGTGTTACCACCACACATTTTACTGACAAGGTCCCTGTGCAAAACAGTCAGAGCAACATACCACTACGCTAAATCAGCTACTTTGTGAAAGAGAGGAAGACTGAAACTTAAATGGCTATCATTTAGTGAATTCAGTTCTCACCATAGCTGTCAACCTCTTAGTACAAAACACCTGGACAAACCCAGTAATGAGGGAATACAGCAGTCAAGCATATTCAGTGAATTCAGTTCTTGCCATAGCTGTCAACCTTAGCACAAAAAATCTGGACAAAGCCAATAATGGGGGAATACAGTCCCAAAAATAGGGACAAATTTAAAATATTCGTCTTATAAACTTAGAAAATTGCTAGAATAAAAGGTTGTGTTACTATGTATTTTCTGAAGAATATGAAGTCTGAAATTCAAATGCCTGTCAATTTTGCTTCTGATGGAACAAAAACAATTTTCAGCAGAGGCCCAGGGAGAAATACCGCAGACACATGTCTTTGTAAAATGGCAGGACACCAGAGCAAATCCACACAAACACAGGGAGGAGATGCAGACTCCACACAGAAGACACCCCAGCCAAGAATCAAACCAGAAAACCTATAGCTGTGAGGCAACAATGCTACCACTGCACCATCAAATATGTAAGGAATTAAACATTCAGAAACCTGAAGTCTGAAATTCAAATGCCTGTCACTTTTATTTAACATTTGTTAACCAGGACAGTCTGACTTGGAACAAAAAAACAATTTTCAGCAGAAGCCCAGGAAGAAATAATGCAGACATGTCTTTGTAACATGGGAGGACACAAAAGCAAACCCACAGAGAAGATGCAGACCCCACACAGAAGGCACCCCAGCCAAGAATCAAACCTGAGAACCTACAGCTGTGAGGCAACAATGCTACCACTGCACCATCAAACATCAAGCATTTAAATATTTAGAAACCACAGATATTATGAGGAACAGAACAGATCAAATATGAGGCAAAAATCTGCAAATTTCTTTACAAATGGTGGTGGGTAGAGAATTCAGGCCCTTAACACCTGCATACAAGGTACAGGGTTCAAGCCTGAGGTATTCCCTACCACACCACCATGAGTCTGCTCTAACCACCAGTATATAGTAACTGGGGCATTACACACACACACACACACATACACACACACTGTCACCGAACAGCCCCAGTGACGAGCTAAATAACTGTAACTGCTTCCACACACACTCTGCATGCTTACCTTGTCACTGAACAGCCCCAGCCCACCAACGAGCTAAATAACTGCTTCCACTTACTGCTCGGTTACCGCCGATATCCGAACAGCCCCTTTACCTGTATTCCTTGCGCGATTGGTCCATCCCAAAGTATTTCTTGCAGTCCAAATCTGCGATTGGTCCTGCCTGCGACTGCTGCAGTCCGGAGTGCCTCCATTTTGTGACGTCATCTCTGCACAGACTTCTGGGCATCTTGGGGCTGAGATGCCTTTCCCCTATCTAGACTGCTGAGAAAGCAGTCTGAGAGCGTGTGCGCATACGTACATGTCCGGGAATTGATTTTGTGTTTCTCTGTTCTGTTTTTCATTTGTTTTTTAGGTGGAAGGGCTGCAGTCTTATGGCACGAGGTGCCCCTGTGTTGGCTGCATGTTACTTGGTACTTTTATAAAGCTGAATATACATTATAATTAGAACTGCAGTGCAAGAAGAAGTGGAATGGTTTGAGTTGAGTACTGCTTGTTTTTTTTTATACCTGATTTTGACTGGCATTCCAGTAATGTATTTAAAAAGTAATTTATTTGTCATGCCTCACAACCTTTTTGTTTCCATCTAGATATTAAGTAAGCTGTCATGTAGCCAGTACATTTAAGTACTTTTTTTTTCTTCTCCACTTCATTTTTTCTTGATTGGACTCTCATAATGACGGTTTGGTACCCAGGGCAATGTATTTAATTAAACTCCCAGTTTTTATGGTTTTGAACATAGCTCCGCCCCTTTCTAGTTAGCCACACCCCTTCCCATTGGACCCATCCATTCAGCTGTCTCCTGCAGCCACCCTTTGATTTGAAGTCACCAACCGCCACTTTTTTATACTAAAGGAATCGTTTTATGGTGCTTTCTACAGTGGTGTCTATCATTCTGGAGTTTTTTGGTGACTGTTTTGACACTACTTCGTTTTACTTGTTAATTGCAATATAATCAGCCAATCCCATGCAACTATTCAACAAGATATAAGGCCTCAATGCAGAATCCATCCTCTTTCTCATATGTTGGGGTGGAAATTACTGGGGTAAAAATACTATGCCAATTTTTCCATTAATCTTTTAGCAGATTTGCACGATGCGGTGCTATGCAACAGCATTGCTTAAACACTATTAATGATGGGAAAATGACAAGTATTATCTTTTGCTTAAAACACCTGTGTCAATTAACTGGTTGTGCAGCTTGGTGGGTAATGCACTATTCTTCAGGTGCAGTGGTCCTGCGGTCAAAATAGGGTGCAGGTGTAATTTTTCAGCGTGATTACTATGTTTTCAACTACATATATCAATATAGCACTATTTAGCATAGCTAAGCAATGCTGCACGCTGTGCAGCATCATTCAAAAATTTTCAAAGAAAAGAAAAATAGGGAGATAGGGCAGTGGTGAAATGGGGTGCAAGCAGGGGGAAAACATAGCGAAAGACAGGTAGGTATGTACAGGAAGGGTGTTGGAAAGAACAATAGCTATCCATTTTTTTTAAGGTGAGTGTGGAATGTTGGGGAAGGGACATAGTTATGTGTGGGGGAGGTAAGTTGTGAAGGTGAGGAAGCTTTTTCAGACAGACAAGACAAACAAGACAGCAGACAGGGTTGGTGTGTGACACAAGAGGGGGTGAACACCTTGGTTGGGGAGGGTGTTGTGGAATCCCAGTCCCATGGATGTCAGACACAGTAGCAGTGTGACTCAAGTCCTCACCCATGGGACTGTCAGCACTGTACCTGCACTGCTTTTGTGGAGGCAGTGGCTGACACTGGCGCCTGGGGTGAGAACGCCCCACCAGGATGTACAGAAAGCTCTTCATCCAGCTTAGGCATGGAACAACAGGTTGGTGCAATAGCCCATGCACCATGCCTGACAGTTCATCATGGGTGACATAATTACTCCCTCCACTTCCACTCCCAGAGGGGGGACTACCACCAGCCTGTGGGGCAGAACTACCCAATGGACCAGGTCATGCAGGGGCAGCGGAGTGGGCGCCACCAGGCTGTGGCCCAGATGTGCTGGGCCTCATTGCCTTGGCCAGGGGAGCCAAGGTAGGTGGATCACCAGGAACTGGCCTACCTTGTCACTCTGTAGTAAACTAAATATAAACATAATGAAAAATAAACATAACCAAAAAATTTTAATTAATAACATAAGAGAAAGCAATAATTAGTAAAGGAAAGAATAATGTACTTATTTATTTTATTTTACATTTGTTTACCGGGCTAGTCCAACTGGATATATTTCTATTTTCAGTAGAGACCCAGAGAGAAAAGCTCCAATAGTAACATACAAATATATCTCATGCATAATTATACAAAGAAAGGAAGTTAAAATACTAAAAAATAAGTATTAATGAGAAGAAAGATTACACTTAATTCTAATAAATGTACAAGATAGGATAAGTCACTATACAGTATGTCATCTGAGGTAATATACAGTACATTCAAGATTAAATTCATAAGTACATTTAATTAACTAGTGATAACGACTTCAGGGGGGTAAGGAGTTTTGATTGGTGAAAGGAGGCAGTGAAGAGGTAGCAATAGTGAAAGCAGAAGATTAGTCAGGGTTGCAAGAGGGGCATAGCCAGCGTGCTTATATAATAATAATAATATAATGAGGAACACAACAATAAATAATGTAAATAAAAGTTTTTAACAGCAAAGCAATATTAAATTATACAAAAAGGCTAACATAAGAGATAATTACCAATAATATGATAATATTAAATGATAATAATAATAATAAATATAATTAATAAATAAAAGAAGAGAAGGAGTGGGGTGAAAGAGAAAAGAAGAACATTTGTAACTTCACAGATAATATAACTACACAGACTACTACTACATACTTCTAGATTTGTTAGATTTCACTTGTGAGAACAGTGACTGCTTATATTGTATATATGATGTTCACATATATAGCTCTCAACTGGTTAGTATATGACATTACGAGCCAAGCCATACAAAATAGTGGTGCAAAGACACATCTACAGGGAACATCTTTACACAGTGTGCTTATACATTAGTAGCAAGGTGTTGTGATAACAGAGTTGCCATCAAATCCCATTAAAAAGAATTGTCATATATCTGCAAATTAAAGGACCACACATATGGGGCGGGAGGTATTATAATCTGCAAAAACTGTAATAGTTGAGAGGTATGTTTGTGTACACTAACTACACTAGACAGCTGGACATTTCTCAGTTGGCTGCCGTGGGAGTAGAACCCACAAGCTGTGGCTATGGGAAGACTGACCATTTTATTTTAAAAACTATTTCAGACAACCATCTCCTTTAGAACTAGTATTGATCTCTGTTGTGTCAAATTGTGATTTTACACACAAGCATAGCTGTGTCTGGTGTCAGATTAGAACCCACAAGCAGTGAGTACAGGAAGACTGAGCACTATCTTTGAAAAAAGAAATTATCAAAGCATCATCTCCTTTTACACTTTATTGTTTAATGTCACTTCAAATCTGGCATTTACACACATGGATAGCTGTCTAGGACTTCTGTTAACTTACCTGTATACCCTGTTCATTGACTGAATGCAACTGACATGAGCAGAACACAAGTATGGACCTTAAGCTGGGTATTGCGCTGCATTTATTTCTGACATATCTTGGCACATTACTTGCTACTTCACTTTTATCACTTTTACAGCATATTTCAGACAACATGACCAGAGCACAAGTTTGACACTTAATATGGGTATTGCACTGCATTTATTTCTGACATATGTTAGTGCATTATTTACTAATTCACATTTATCATTTGTCTGGTGTCGGATTAGAACCCATAAACAGTGACTAAGAAATACTGAACACTTTATTTGAAAAAATTAATTATCAAAGCACCATCTCCTTTTAAACTTTATTGATTATCATTGCATGGCATTTGGCATTTACACACATGGATAGCTGTCTAGAAGTTCTGTCACCTTACCCATATACTCTGTTCATTTATTGAGTGCAACCTACAGCATATTTCAGACAATGAGCAGACCAGAACAGTGACTCTTAATCTGGGTAGGTCATAACATTAACTGATGGTTGGAAGCTATGCTACACAGTACTACATGCTTACTTGCTTTACCATTTCAGATAGGCAGTGACACATTAATAAAAATGTAAGAAGTCCCAGGTATGTCATACCTGACTGTCAAGACCACAAAATTTGTATTTACTTTATTGCATTATTAAGTTAAGCATTAAGTTATTACTTTGATGATTTTCCTACTTACCACATGCTTGGCTCGTCCTGGCCAAATGTCCTGCATGGGACTGGACATTGCGAGCCCTCTCTTTTGCAGCTGCGGTAAGAGAAGCAAGCCATTATGCATACAAGTTTTGCACAGATTCAGCTTGTATATTTATAAATTAGTGTAAAATATACTTATATATCTGTGGGGTATGCCCAGCCCTAGTCTCTTGGACCCAGGTGCACCAGTTTCCACTCTTCCTATGTCTCAGGTTGTCATAGTGGTGACAACACTGCTCACCAGTGCGGGGCATAACTGTAGCACTGGTTAGGTCCTTTGCCAAATGATCCCAGGCTTCTGACTTACACTCTGAGCCCTGGTAGTCACTCTGCAGTAGCCGAGGTCCATATTGGTGTACCAGGAGTCCAGCAAAAACTCTGGACTCCTCCACTCCCCACCTTTGTGCACAAAAGTGCACTCCCTCACCTACAGCAGCATCCATAACCACAGCCAAGGTAAGACTCCAAAGAATGAAGTGAAATTCCTGCCTTTAAATAGCCTGCATTCTTTCCCTTGCATGTCATACTGTAACTTTCAGAAAAGCACTGCATCGCTTGGCATCACACAAACTTGCACAAATAATGTTTAAGTGGAACTTATCAACACGCAAACTGAAACAGACTGTTGACCATGTTTAAGTGCTGCTTTTCTAAATGTAACAATTTTTTAATTTAAACTAAACCGATATAAGCAGAACAAACACAAATACCAACCCTTTCTGGTAAAGAAGTCCCAGTAAAGAAAACCACAAAATTAATTCAGCAAGACAGAGGGACTCCACAATGGCCAGTTTCACTAAAAAAAAACTTTTATTGTCGACAGCACAAGTGCTTTCACAGACTAAGCTGTTTCTTCAGGTTATGTCTATCAAACTAAAAAAGTCAATTTAAATACCATATACCACCTCCCTTGATTAATCATGTGTCATCAAGGCACTCAAATTATTTAAACAGTCTCATAAAAGCATATGCATAGCACCTAAGTATAATAATAATAATACATTCATAAAAATGCATATGTTAAAAAAAAGTATATATATATATATATATATATATATATATATATATATATATATATATATATAGCATAACAAATACAATAATACAAAGGCAAAAAAACATTCAACGTCTTAGGTTCCTATATTTCAACTTAGGTTTTATAGGGACCACATCATTGAGTCCATGCCCACTATCACCTGCCAGTCTAATGATCCATTTAGACTCAAGTTGCTCAGTACTATTCTTGATGTCACCTCCTCTTAATGTCTCATGTACCGTCCCTATAAGCAAAAACTTAAAAGTATGCTCAGTAACACTGGCAATGACATGTTTTGCAAGGACATTAGTTTTATTCCCTTTGCTAATATGATACAGATGTTCCTTTATTCTTTCTCTAAGCTTTCTATCCATCTTGCCTACATAAAATTTTGAACACAATAAACAGTAGGACAAGTAAACAACATGGGAGGTGCTACAAGTACCAAAAACTTTGAACCTGTATGTTTTATCCTGGTCAGGGTGTATGAAAGTAGAGCTGCTATCAATCTAAGTACATACACTGCAAGTGCCACATGCTAAAGTGGCATTACTACTATATTCATGTTTATTCCTTGAGTAACATAAGGTCCTTTTTAAGGATTTCATCTTCTTGAAATACAAACCTTGGAGTAGGCTCTATCACTCTGGAAATATCTTTGTCTGTCATAAGAACTTTCCAGTGTTTTTTAATAACATTCATGTACATGGAAACATTACTAGAAGAATGCAACCCTCAGTTTATACTGACTGTTCCTATTATACATTACTCTGTCTGATGCAGGTTTTTAAAAATAAGTTTTAGCTCTGGTCCCCCTCAAGCTTTTAACCCTCTCTACATTTTCAGCTATTTTTCGGTCACTATAACCTCTCATCCTTAAATAATGCTGTGTAGCTTCTACCTGCTCTTGAAACTCCTTTTCACGTACATTTAACCTGGAGGCTCTAAAGACTTGATTCTTAACCACATTACTAAAAATGTGGGTGGGGTGCATACTATGCCTGTACAAAAGATAGTTGACATGGCATGGTTTCTTACACAATTTAGTAAAAATGGAGCATTCCCATTCACTTCAACAGTAACATCAAGTAAATTCATACTATGTGTTGATGCATTCGTATAAAAAATGTAAATAACTAGTTGTATTATTTACATACAACTCAAACTCTCTTAACTTCTGTTTAGTACCTACCCACAGAAAAAAACAAATCATCAACAAACCTTCTATAAAAAGGTATAAGTCTGGAATAGCGTCCCTCAAGTATATGCTCCATTTCCCACATAATCATCACAGTGTTGGCGTAGCTATTGGCACATAAAGTGCCCATAGGTACGCCATGATGCTGCCAATAGATGAAATTATTAAATACAAAAACATTATTTTCCACCACTATTCTCAATATAACACCACTATTCTCAATATAACACCACTATTCTCAATATAGTACAGACAACAGAGATTCACATCTCTCCCAAGTTAAAAATTGCAAAAACTGTTCAACCTTCAAGACTCCTTCATCATTAGGTATAAGAGTCAATAAGGAGGTGACATCCATAGTGACAAAAATAAATTCATGCATAAAAGTTTTACTAGTATTAGCATCTAAAAAAGCAAACAAATTGTTCAGAAAATGCTCAGTGTCCCTCAAAATGACCAAATTCTTTTTTAACAATGGTCTCAAAAGTTTTTTTCCAGATAAATGGAGAGGGGCTCTGTCAGCCAATTGCGCCCAGACACACTAGGATGCATAGGGGGACTTTGTGCATTTTTATGAACTTTTGGAAGACCTTGTATTATAGGCAGTAGTGGGTCTGTAACCATAAAATAATCTAACAAGTTCTTATCTATCATTTTCTCTAGATACAACTTGTTCAATGAATGTGTGATAACTAACTTCATGGACTCCACTCTTTTTTTATTAATAGTTAAATAAAACTTCCTATCTGCTAGCATATTGTTCATAGCTTCATTATACCAAATGGTGTCCATTACAACAATTGGTCCCCCCTTGTCTGCATGTTTAATTACAATCTTATAATTTTCTTCTAACTTTTTCAAAGCACTGTTCTCATCCTTACGTAAATTGTAACGCATTTTACATTTCTTGCGCTGATTGTAAATAATATACATTTCATCAACGCATAGTTTCTCAAATATACTAACCAAAGGACTTGACACAGGTACAAAAGTACTTGTTTTTTATAAAAAAAACTAGCATTATTATAAACGTGGTTCTCAGACATTACATTTTCACCCTTATACATAAGCTTTAACATTAGATTCCTTACAGTTTAACATCGGGTATAACTTCAGTGAAGTCTGAAGTTTGTGTAGGAATAAATGAAAGTCCTTTTTGTAAAACGCTTCTTTCACACTCTGTAGGATGAGATGCAGAAAGATTTAAAATTAAGTCACTGAAAATAACATCAGTCAACTTACTACAGACAAAGATAAGCATGGCTGAGCAAAGCACCGCACAATGCACAAGCACATGTAAAAAAAAAATTGCAAACTAAATACATCTAGTTTCTATTTTCAGATGTCTAGCGGATGTCACCTGTGGATGTAAGCAAAGCAAAGCGTAGCTAAACAATGTGCCACACTGGACAAACAAGCACGTTAAAAAAATTTAAATTGAATACATCTGGTTTCCTTTTTTAGATGTGTATCAGATGTCTGTTGTATATGCAAAGTGAAGCTAAGCATACCTAAGCAACTTGCCTCATCTTCCAAACAAGCGCATAAATGTAAAAAAGAAAAGAAAAGAATAAAATAGCAATTTAATGAAGTACAATGTGTTGTACACCTTTTGGTCCAGGTTAACTGGCCAATAGTAATTGTGCTATGCTTACCAACTGTTAAGAATTTTTCTGGACAGTCCACAATTAAGGGACAGCCTGTATATGCTTATTTACATGGATTCAATATCTGTGTTACTGTGATGTCCCTTGGCAGCGTGTCATAATTAATATGTATGGCACCCTGCTGAGTAGGAACAGTGGCCGTGTACATGGATACATTCCGTGTAGGCTCTACACAGAGCCTACATGGATTTTATTGAATCCTGAGGAACATGTTTTATATTATATCCATACTTTGCTCATCATTGATGTAATTTTTATGATCAATTGCTGCAGTAAACTGGGTATAGCAAACATACCCCCATTCTGAGCAATTTATAGTAGAGAAGAGAAACAAGGTTTAGTACGTTTTAACAAAGTTTGGTCAGTTCTTTGTCACCATTTTGTTCTCACTACTGTTTTTTAACCTTATAAGTCTGTTTCTGCTCTTTTGCCACTATTTTGTACAAGACAAGACATCATTTTTCATTTGCACATTCATGCATTTTCCAGATTGTTACAAAGAGCATGACTGACACTGTGAATCAGGAAATAAGTTATTATCTACTGATCCCTTAAATTGTACATTGCACTTGTTAGCTTACTTATTTGATAAGGCCAAGTGATTGTCTTCTATGGAAACCCAGGTCAATATTTCCAGTAGGAACAGTGAAAACACAAGTGATGCAAGTCGGCAATGCAGCTCCTAGCTGTATAACAGAGAAAGTGTCAGTTCTTGAAGACTAAATTAGGTCCTAAATATAGGTAAAGCAGATAACATTATTCTACTTGTGCAAAACAGTTTTACCTATAAAATGCAATGCAGACAGGCATACCTAAAGGGACACTCGGTACTACATAAATATTCAAGTCCCTTCCTATAGCTTTCCCTAAGGTGTAGATGGTCACTGTGCTTTCCCTAAGGTGTAGATGGTCACTGTATGAGAGAACACACTACTGCGTATTGTGTTCAGGAATCTCAGACTAGCAAGAAATAAGTTTGCATCAAACACAAATCCTTAAAGCAATCATAGTCATCAAGCATAACTCAGGATATAGGTCACTTAATGTTCTTCCCATCTTACTTAACAGCTCACACTGTAGCTATATTCAGATAAGCCCTTTTGTAGTCTTTCATTTTAGAAGTTTATTTTTTTTTCTTAGACAGTGCAGGATTGGATAACAGCAATAAGGATTTATAATCCAAGTTAGAAACATCAGAACTGGACTGGCCATTAAAACAAAATGCTTCCTTATTTCCTGGTTTAAATGAAACAATTTTGATCATGAGAACTTAAAGTTAAAGGCATAACAAAGACATTACACCTTAATTATCTCCTAAAATGATAGTGGATTTAAGGCGTATTACTTTATTGGTGCAGCGGTAACGTTGTTGCCTCACAACAAGAGGTTCTCCCGTTCGATTCTTGGCTGGAGTGCGGGGAGTGCCCTCTGTGCGGAGTCTGCATGTCCTCCCTGCAGTTGGGTGGGTGTTCGAAAGACATGCGTAAATGGGCATGCCTTCATTGAAGGTTGAACATCGAGCTGGAATCTCGGCGTTCGTGAAAATCTACTACCAATCATTTCGCACCGGAGTTCCTCTGTGGCAACTCCTAACCGAAAAAAAGCCGAAAGACAACAACAACTTTATGTAACATTATTTAAAGGGAGTGCGTGTCACTTATCCATCAGGCAAGTTTATTAACACATATCAACAATCAAAAACAACAATAATGCAAAATCCACAAAAATTCATTAACTAACCAAAAACTCAAATATAAGAAAAATGCAATTACTCCCCCTATTGATAGTCGATTTCTGAGAAGTCATAACTATGCCATAATACTACACTATTCTATATATTAGCAATGAAGAAAGGATAAACTGGCCACATATACTGAATATATTAATTTTAGCATTTACCAGGAATATCTAAACCTAGCCATGCTAATTAGATTCTCACGTCTAAATGCAAACTCTATCCTGAAATAAATATATGAATGTTATGAGGAGATCATTCAACTATTTTCAGTGTTAGCTACTATATTTATGTCTGGTTCTTAATACTCTCCAAGTAAGAATAACAAGGCAAACATCTATTTAACAGTTTCATTTTCCTTGGACCCAAAGTTTTTATTTTCTCTTTCTCAAATACCTTCAGCAATGATATCAACTTCTCTATCTTTGAAGTATCTCCATTCTTCCATTTCCTAGTGATGGTCTTCTAAGCTAACAGCAAAATAATCCAAGTCAATGCATCAGCTGTATTCAAGCTATCAGGTACACCTTCTCCCTACCCATAAAAATATAGTTGGAAAAGAAAATCTGTGTTCAGAGGTCACTTCACTCAAGCCAACAAAAGAGCTGAACTAAATGCTGTACAATTCTTACTCTTAATCAGTGGTTATCACTCTTCTGCGCAACATACGCTTGAGCTTTTAGTTTAACATACGCTTGAGCTTTTAGTTTTCTATTTAGTTATTTATCAGTGCAACATAAGGAGGAGATGGACTCATGCTCAAGGTTATCAATATGAAGATATTTGTAGTCTTACAGATGTACTGCCTTATTTTCACTATAGAGTCACAGATCTGTTTCTAAAGAGGACAGCTCTGGAGTATAGAAGAGGAAATCTGCAATAATAGTGGCCTGAAATATCTGAATTAGTAACCTTTGACATATGAATGTGTAGTGAAAAAATAATGCTGCGTATTTGTTGGTCTGTTTTGAGTAAAACATTTCAAAACACAGTGCAGTATATGGGTGCCATTTAACAGCTGTGTGCTGTACACTTCTTAAGTTTCTTTCACTTTGGCAGACCTTCCTCTTGTGTCTGACCAGAACATATTTGTCCCAAGATAGAAGGATCACAAACATTCAATGATTTTAACAACAGATTGTTGGTTTCATATTGGATTTTTTTTTTGGGGGGGGGGGGTAGAATGTAGCCGAGTGTCACAACTACAAGCTATTTATGTGGCAGTCTGTACTCAGCCAGTTGGACTTTCAGCTACATGTGCAGAATGTAACATACTGTGTGACCATGACCAGGATATCAATATTACTGCAATCTCAGACTCAGAAAGTTATATCCTTTACAAATAATAAACATTTCTTTTTCTTAGACAAGGGCTATGACTAAATAACACTCTAGCATTACTGGTATGCAGATATTATAAAATTATCTGAAGTATTAGCAGAAGAAAATGTTTGTCAACAGAACCATAAACAAAATAGTTGGAATTACATTATTGTCTCTATTCTTGCAAAAAATGAATTGGTAATAGTTTCAGTGCTTTGACAGTCTTGTTATTAAAGGTGGAGTGATTTGCTTTCTTCCAGAAACAGACAGTTACAACTGCTTCTAACTTTCCTTCATCTTCGTAATACTAATAAGATACTGCTGTCACATAATCCCATCTGCACCTAACTGTAGAACCCCATAATGACCCCTTATAAATAGCGTAAATGCATACATCTAATGGAATTCATTTGTCTAATACATGACAAAAATTAGCCTTAGCTATAAATACTTCTGACTAAAGTCACTTACCTTCCGTTTGGATTACCTGTGTTATTTAGATTAGGTATCTCTGATAGTTGTATTGTGTTAAATGCTATCTGTCTTTCTTGTCACACTACCCATGTTTTATATTTATTATGTTCATGGTTTAATTCAGTCATGAAGCTATATCCCAGTACTTAATCAAACATACTTTTCTGATTCCCATTCTGTGGCTGAAATTAGGTCTTTAGAATCAACCTAATATCCCACACAACAAACTTCAAATAAATAAATTAGAAATTTCTCTGTTCATGACAGCAATCATTTTTATTGGACTTTAGAAATCTTCCTTAAATTCACTGTCTGTGCACGTTTTACCTAATGGTTAGGCAGTTATAATCGTCTATGCTGTAGTTTGTAACTAGACAATTGTCTTCCCTGGGCACTATCAAAGCTCTCTATGGACCCTCCTAACAATGGCACTGGAAAGGGAAGGCCTTCTTTCCCTTTTATACATCATGGTGAAAGAGTCTGGCTTAAACTGCGATAGAAACTGATGCTTGCTAGTTTAAGCCTACAGACAGCATGTCTAGGAAGTCGGGTCATGAAGAGCCTCAGCATATTTCTGGCATTAAACCTGCCCATTGTGGGAGGATCTGACATCTCCCCCTTTGTGATGGTGGCTTTTCCAGTCTCTGATTTATTAGAACATTTTCTCTATCCAGTCCTACCAGCAGCAGCTTGGAAGTGGCTTGCCATATTTCCCATCAGGCAGGTAAGCATTCATTTTTTCATAGTACTTTCTCTGTGTAGTATTAATTTTGCTGCTTAAAATCTTATGCATTTTTCTGACAGCACCTGAATGAAATAATTTAAAAAGAAGTGCCTGACACTGGGCTTAACAACAGGCATCTTAGTCTTCCTTGTGTATAGATAACAGATAAATTACTAAAGTTTAGTTTTAGTGTTTCTGATTCCCTCATAGTAAGCCTATTTCAATTTTATTCAGATGCCTAGGTATTTGCCTGCTTGAAATGGTTTGACTTTAACTTTAATGATATTTTTTTCTTGCAAGACAAGTGATTCACTAATGCTTTAGTCAATAGCTGCTGTAGTCTTACTGTACTGTATTCCATTTCTCTTTCATTAACTGTTATACAATGCACAGTCAAGAGTGCTTCTCAAACCACTGTTGCCTCTAATTAAATTCCTTAGTGTATTGTAAGGCAAGAAAAAAAAAAGACTACAAAGTCAATATTTTCTTTTGTTTCTGAGAAATTACACAAGACGTTTAGAAATCTTCCAATTAAATCTAAAATATGCAACCTTTACGATGGGTGTTCATTATAGCATTCTGTCTAAAATCACTGCTTGTAGTCATGAAATGACTATTACTTGTGACAGTGCATCTATGAGGCTGTGTCCTGTAATATAGCTGTATAAGTGAGGGTCAACATAATCAAGAATCACCTCAACCCCCCCCCCCCCGCACGCACACACACACACACACACACACACACACAAGCCACACAAGCATACAATGTAGAGTCTCCGAAGGACCTATTCCTATTTGCTGTATCTAGCATTCAGGAGCCTGCTGTGAAGTCATTCATTCAATTTCTGATGTTGCTTACTCTTGTAGCAGTTCATTTCACAGGATTGGTAAGCCAGTGTTGTAATGTACAAAGCCACCAAAATAACTCTTAAACTGGAACTGCAGCACTTCAACAAGTCTTTTTCCTAAAGCTATTTGTAAAACCCTGACTCCTACACTATTACTGTTCAGCTTTATTGACTGAAAAGTAAATGTTCTGGTTTACAACTGAATAGTTACATACTGGGGCCATAACATTCAAAGGCAGGCTACAGAAAAACTGTGACATTTGCTGCTTTAAATTGACAGTCTATTGATAGGCCGAGCATTTAGAAGCAGGCAAGCACTTACCTTATACCATTTATATGTATATAAATCTTGTTTGAACTGCGTGAAGAAAAGAAAACTGCTGACAAACCCTGTTTGGGATTACACTCAAGCTCATGATGTTCTGGTCAGTGAGGGTCATCAGTGGTTCAAAGTACCTTTCAACAGCAAGCATACAACTGTCGGCTTCTAATGGCTGGTAGCAACAGTCTAACTGAAAGGGCAGATAGATGCTGAAGGATGGATCACATGACAGCTAGGAGACAATGACATACTTCACCATTCTGACAGACATACAAGCAGGCCAACAGTTTATGTGTACTGACACATATATATGCTCATTATATGGTGTGATCATATCTAATAGTAAACAATGACAGATAATGATATGGAATTGATTATAGGGCATGACATATAAGATATAGGCACTGCTTCCACACCATTTCATCATTGAACAAACCTGCAATTTAACCAGTTTCATGCTTTTAGGATGGAAAGTAAGACAGATCATAAAACTGCAACTTATTTTAAAATATTTGTCAGTCTAATGTTAGCTTGCACTGGAGCAGAACTACAGCAACAGTGGATAAAAATGTTTAGAAATAAAATAGGACACAACAAGGAGAAATTAAGGCAATAATCATTCAGTGCATTCAAAATATTATGTTATTCAAGGTTTATGGGTGAAGGACAGTATAACTATCCTATTGAGCACTGTTTGGTTCACAAGTCTATTCACCATCACACAGTAAGCAAGCAGAGACTGGGGGGAACCAAACCTGGAACTACAGAATGAAGCTCATTAACAGCTCATAGCCTTAACTGTCTGATGTAAAATGCTAGACACAGACATAACTATTATCTTTATAAATGAAACAAAACCCTAATTTGGGGCCTAAACATAGAGCTTTCTTGAATAACAACTAAAATGGTAGGATGTCTAGCTTTGAGCCACATGTCTTAAACTTTTGCCATTACTATGGGACTGGACTAAGAAGATTCTACTGATAGGGATGAACTGCAATTAGGGATACAGACAATAGGCAAGAGGCTGCTGGAATTTATTGGAGAAAACTGGCAAAGGAACCAAAGTATTAGGAGCAAATATTTAGAGAGGGTAAGGTAATAGAATGGGAAGAGGCCAAGAATTTATTTGTACTGCAGGTTAGAGATTGCCTTCCCTATCAAGGATTAATATCAGAGTACAGACAAAGAGAAAGAAATAGGGGGACCTAAACGAAAAAACAGCACTGATAGAGTTTTTAGTAGAATCTAGAACAGAATCTGCCATTAAGAAAGGAATAATTAGTAGAGCATATAAAATATTGCAAGATAACTATAAGAATCAAACAGAGGAGGTTAGAAAGAATTGGGAAGAGGGACTGGATAAGCAATTCACAAAGAAACAATGGGAGGATATATGTATGTCGCCCAAATATGCAACAAAATCTAGAAGACTTAGGATTTTTGTTTGGAAATGTTTACATAGATATTTTTATACCCCAAGCAGACTCCAGAGAATTTTGCCTCAGGTAGACAGCAAATGTTGGAGATGTGACAGGGAAGAAAGAGGTACTTGGGAACATATTTTGTGGGAGTGCAGTGGGTTGGTGGACTTTAAGGATTCCCTGCGGGATGCACTGTCAGAGATGCTGAGTGGGACGATTGGTGTGATGAGGGAAATTATTTTTCCTGAGCTATGATACAGCATTCGAGTTGCCTAGACATGGTGCCAGGATCCACCACATAACACACACACTCAGGTCCCTCAACAAAAGGTACAAATATGACTTAATTGTATATGTGGGTGCGAATGACCTGAGACATACCTCCCTGGACTACATGAAAAGAGACATGGAGGAGCTCTCTGATTATGTAGCCCAGGCGGGTATGACCCTAGCCCTGAGCAAGATCCTACCATCATTCAGAATGATACCACAGTACAAGTAGAAAATGATTGATTTCAACAATTGGCTAAGTTTCTGGTGTCATTCCAAGGGGATACAGTATCTGTCTGCCTGGGATAACATGATAGACAGACCTAGATGCTTTGCCAGAAATGGCCTGCATCTGTCACCTCTGGGCTTCTGGATACTGGCCAAGGCTCTTGCCACCCCTATAGTGCCTTTTTTAGGCTGTGTTCCAAAGACCAAATTACCATGGTAACAACTACAAACAAATGCAATCTGATGGTCATGCTGCTCAATGCTAGAAGTCTAAATCTCAAAATGCACTTGCTCGAAGTACTCCTTAAAATGGAGAACATCAACATATGTGCTGCACCCCTGCACTACCAGGCTACAACTCATTCCACACCTTTCGGCCCCAGAACTTGGACTGAAGCTCCAAAGGCGGTGGTGTTTCCATATTCATAATGGATGCACACACCTCCAGACTGATAGTCCAACATAATGCATCAGAGATACTTCAGGTGGAGCTATCATTGGGTAAGACAGCGATTCAGGTCGTAGCTTGCTATAGGTCCCCAACCATGTCCCAAGATTCACACTCCACGTTCCAATGCACCCTGGAGATTAGAGTCCAACCTAACACTCTCATACTGGGCGAATTCAACTACCTTTCCATTAACTGAGAAAACTACTCAAGTACCAATACACTTGCCAAACGTTTCCTGGAATTCATTAATTCCAGTGCCCTGGACCAGCTCATTCTTACCCCCACTAGAGGTAGCGACATCCTTGACCTGGTCATTACTAACATGGGAGACCATTGCTCTACCAAAACCAGAGAATTCACTCGTGGAGCCCAAATAAGGGTATGAGCGCAGCAATGAACAATCCAATAGTTGTAGTTGTTGTAGCTGTAACTGTATATCCCTTAGATAGTAGGATGAACAACAGGAATCCACAAGAATAAAATCCAAACAGTTTAATAACGCTTTTCTCCAAGTACGTTTTCGAGTATCTTCATCAGATAACACACACAATAAACTGAAAAGATACCCTGCTTTTATACATACTCAGTTAATTACTTAATTGAATAATAATTTAATTGATTGGTATGTTGTATAAATAAAACTCTTAAAAAACCTTTACAAATATTTTGAACACAATAGATATATATAAAAATTCATACACTTGACTTGTATAATATGGAACTACAAATTCCATAAAAACTTAATATTGAAGATCAATATAAAATTCATGTTTAATAAATAAACCTTAAAAATAAACTTTAAAAAGAAATTAAATCACAATGAATAAAAAAGTCTAAGCAATGGTCATCAGACCATTGCTCTACACCAATAGTCAGCTCCTCCCTGGTTAGATCCGACCACAAACTAATCACCTTGGAAATCCACCCCATAAAGGTAACCACCATGAAAAACTTCTCCAAAGCTAACTTTGGGCTTCTAAAAACAGAGGTGGCTAACTTCACGGCACCCATACAAATGGAGAATAGTTGCATGACCACTGAATCAACCACCAATGCACTGTACAAACACATACACAAATGCATGGATCTTGCCATACCCAATAGAACCAAAATGCTCTCCTCCAAAAAAAAGAAGTCAATCTGGTGGTCCCCTGCCATAAACAAACTCTACAACAGATGGAAGAAACTGATGTGGAATAAGGTGAAGTCCCAAGACTGGAAAAACTCCCTTATCAGCCTCAACAAAAAGTTGAGATTCCTCATCAAATCCTCTAAAGCTAGCTAAGAAAACAGAGTTGCAGCAGATAGTAAAAACAACCACAAGGCCTTCTATAGTTATATAAAGAATCTCCATGGCAGTACCCAGATTTGCTCTGAGCTACTGCACAATGGTACCTCCTATACCGAGCCAACCGATATTGCCAATATACTGGCCGACAGATTCAGTGCCAACTTTACCCCTCCCCCAAAAGGACCAATCACAATACCAGTAGATTGCCAGGCACCCAGTATTACTGCTGCACAGGTTAAAACAGCACTGTCCAAGGCCAAGAATACAGCTTGTATGGGACCTGACAATATCCCTGGCTGTGTTCTACATGAAGTACAGAGTGAACTGGCACCATACCTGTGTTCCCTGTTCTGTCACAGCCTCACCTCAGGCTTTGTCCCTACCAAATGGCACACTGCTACAGTCATCCCTCTCCACAAAGGAGGAGCGACTACAGACCCTGAGAACTATTACCCCATTAGCCTGATGAGTCTGATATGCAAAGCTATGGAATGCATCATCATGGACCTAATAAACAAGGATATAGGGAATCGTCAAACTCTGGATCCCACACAGTTTGGTTTTGTAAAGGGTAGATCATGCCTGCTCAACCTGGTCAACTTCTTTGAGCCAGTCTCCAGAGCTGTGAATGAAGGCAAGGTGGTTCATACAGCCTACCTCGATCTGGCCAAGGCCTTTGATACCATTCCCCACTCAGGAATCATAGAAAAACTCACTAAGCTAGGCATCAACCCCTATATCACTAGGTGGGTTGCAAACTGGCTCACAAATAGAGCCCACAGTGTGAAAGTAGCTGACTCCAAGTCAAACTGCTGACCAGTCATGAGTGGAATCCCACAGGGTTTGGTCCTGGGTCCTCTCCTATTTGGTATCTACTTCTCTGAAGTCCAGGCCAACATGAAGAGACTTTGGCCGAAGTTCACAGACGATTGCAAGTCGGGAGCTATTATTAACTCCCCATATGATGTTGACATCCTGCAGAAAGGCCTCACTGAGACCAACGACTGGTGTCAGAACAATGGCCTTAAGCTCAGTGCCAAAAAAGTGCCATCTTCCCTTTGGGAAAAACTCAATGCCCATGAATTACCACATGGATGGTAGTCCACTGAACACAGAAGACGTTATAAGAGATCTGGGAACATGGGTTAACAGCAAGCTTTCTTTGGACCACCATATTGCCACTGTGGTCAGAAAGTCCATCTATGTGGTACATCTTATTACTAAGGGTTTTGCATCCAGGAAGAAAGAGGTAGTTGTCTCCCTCTACTCTTCACTCATTAGGCCAATCATCGAGTACAATGCCCCATTTGGCATGTACCTCACTAGACACCTACAGCAACTGGAGAGGCCGTAAAAGTACCTCACAAAGATGATCATAGACCTTAAACAGTTGTCCTGTATGGACAGACTCAAAAAACTCCAACTATTCTGTGTCTCATATCGCCTACTTAGAGACGATCTCTGCTTGACTTACAAAGCCATGTCTGACCCAGCTCTGTTAGACATGCTACATCTAAAGAAATCCCAATTCCTCAGCATCACACACTCCAGAGACCTCAACCTCATTACCACAATCAACAGAACATGCTGGAGGGACAGGTTCATAACCCAGAAACTGGCCCTCTTCAAGAAAAATCTTGATGAGTGGATGGGAAATAGAAAATTCACCCTGGTGATCACTCCAGTGGCTCTACTCGACAGAGGCATTGGGAACTAATGTCGGGTGGCATGATGCCAGGGTAATGCTATGGGCTAGGCTTGTAAAGACTCCAGGGCCATTAGCCTAGTACACACCTATGAACCTGTGTCTATTTATGGTGGCTGCCAAAAAATAAATTACTAGAAAATGGAAATCAAAATCTAAACCAACTATATTAGAAGTAGTCATTATAGTAACAGAGATAAAACAACTGGAATTGAGATCTTTAGAAAAGGGTAGGAGCAAACTACATAAGAAAAACATGAGAACTGTGGGAGCAGTAGATACAGGGGAGCAATGAGGTGTAAAAGAATGCAGGACTTAAATTAGTTATGTAATGTTTGACTGAAAATGATTGGGTCGATTATAAATGATGTATAATGTTTGCAACTGGGAGTGTGTCAGTATGGTTTGTGATGTAAAATGCTTGTAACTAGGATTGTGTTGGTGTGTTTGTTTTCATTTTTATAAATGTATGATAGCTTATGTCCAAGGGAGCCCGCAGGATTTTTTGCAGGGGGGTGCAAACCCAGAGCCCCACCCACATAGCTCACCCCGCCCCCTGCCAACACAGCCCCGCCCAAGTCCACCCACCCCAAGCCCCGCCCACACAGCCATTCCAGTGTCCCATTACTTGGCTATTTCTCCCCATTTACTGTAGACACTGTTCAAATCTGTGTGCATACTGTTTTATGCTTTAGTTCTACAATGATTACAGGCAGTTGGATTTAATTTACAACTTTTATTTCAAACATTATAGCCCAAACACCGTGACATTTACTAAACCTAAACAAAGCAATAATCTTACAATGAAAAACAGACTTGGCATTAAAGCTTCTCTACTTTTGAAACTCACATTCAATGAAACAGCATTGAAACCCACATTCAAAGAAAATTCATCTGGCCAGTGGCAGGTTATTTACCTTTGAAGTGTTTTCAAGCAATAGGCTCCTTGCACACCGTTAGGGCCATGCAAAAGTTATTTGATTTACCTGATTGTATTAATTATAATATATAATTGAATTATATCCCTTGTATTATACAGCAGCACTTGTTTGAGTGTCTCTGCTGAAGTAAAAGTAATCTGAATAATTCCACATTAAAGATATCTGAAACTAATGAAGATGTTGTTGCTAGAAAACAATTGTATATTTCAGTGTTTCATCTACAAATTCAGTGCCTGCTGCCGTCAAAGAATAAATTGCCTATGTTAAATTAAAAAAATGGTAAGCTGGTATATTGCAATAGAAAATGGATGACAAGCTGAAAAACAGGTTCATAGTTTAGGCATCTCATCCAAAGGAGGACATCAGCATACAAATGTATATGCTGTAGGAATAGAACCTCAAGCCTTTACATTAAGATGCAAGTATTCTACTTGTGGTGCTACTAACATAGCTTTAAAACTTTATACCACAACAGAGATACCATTTGCTAAACAAAACAGTTGCACATTGTAAATAGACTTGGCATGAGCAGCAGTGAACTTAGCTTCCCTTAAAACTCACAGTTCTTTGAAAATGCACTTGAAAATTCCACCTGTTAACTCTAACTTGGGCATTTCACTTTCTCTCTCACAAACATACCACACCCCTCAAGGCCTCAACCTTAGTGCAAGAAATCTGGACAAAGCCTAAAATAAATAGGGATAGATTATAAATATGGCTCTCAGAAACTTAGAAAATTGCAAGAGTAGCAGGATTTGTGTTGGCATGCATTTTTCTAAAACTGAAATGTCTCATTTAGCAACTTCAATCCTTTTTAGGAGGAATATGGGGCAAAAATCTGGGCAGCTGAGGGGTATGCTACCTCCCTCTTATACACACACCAAATAATTCTGGTCAGACTTGAATTAGTTCTGGGAAGGTTGCACTGAACGGCACAGTGCTTGAGCTGAAGTGGGTGAAATCCTGGTAGCCAGTGATAACTGATCTGCAGCTCAGCAATGTGAAGCATTAAAGCATTTTTAGCAGAGCATTGTTTCATCACTACCTATTGTGTTTGAACATAAGCTGTAGTTATCTTAAACATTTGCCTTTTTTGATTACTACAGAGTACATTTACCCACCAGAGCTATTGTGTTTTGACTTCAGTGTGGAGCTAGTTGTTGCAGGGCTTGGCTTTTAAGTAAGGTAGCAATGCTTATTTACCATATACCATTAAAGCCACCCAACTACAAGTGTACTAACACACAGACACTGCTATAAGACACTGGTCTGCAATAAAATGTAATGAGCTTCTGAAAATACTGTAATCCTGTCCTTTTATTACAATGAATATAAAATACTTTGAAATAAGGTAAAAAAGCTCATAATCTTGACCGACAAAACTACTTTTCCACACTTCAAAACAATAATAAAAATCAAACCCTCAGAAATTTTGGAAAGGTATCTCTACTCTACTTAACCCCAGCAAACCAGATACCCCTACCCCAGACCCAAACGCTCCTGACAAAGACTTGGCTACCCAATTTAACTCTTTTCATTGAATCCATTTCCAAATTAACGTCATCTTTCTCTAACACCACTACATTCTCCAAAACTCCTTACCATCCCCAACCATCTCTCTACCCTACTCTGCTACTACTTCCTCATTCCCATCTACTAACTCCCATCCCTCCACTCCTTCTCCTACTCCTACTCCTTCATCAGCTTCATCTGCCCCTAATTCTCCCTCTTCACACTCCTTTTTTCTCTCATTTAAACCTATACCCACTTCTACTATAAAGAAACTCCTTATGAAACTGAAGCCATGCACCAATGCTCCTGATAACATCCCTTCTTACTTTCTTAGCAAAGCTGCTGAAGCAATCGCTTACCCTATTAGCATTTTAATCAACCGCTCTATCCAAGAATGTATAGTACCCCAAGTCTGGAAAAGGGCCTTTATCATACCTCTACATAAAGGTGGCAACAACAACAATGTTACTAATTTCCGCCCCATCGCTATTCTGTCCCCCATCTCTAAACTCCTAGAAAGTGTAACTACAACTCCTTCCACATCTCTTAGATAATCACCTACTAACTCCCACACATGGATTCAGACCACATCATAGCACTATGACCACCCTCCTCTCCTTCCTTGACACTGTAAATAAAGCCCGCGACTCTGGCCAAATTGTTTCTACCCTACTACTCGACCTCTCTAAGGCCTCTGACACTCTCTCACAGCCTGCTACTAACTAAACTTTCTAAACTTAACCTATCTCCCTCCTCCTTGAACTGGTTCTCCAGCTACTTATCTAACAGATCTCAAGCAGTCAAATGGAAAAAGGCCACCTCCTCATTTCTAAATACTCCTACTGGGGTACCCCAGGGCTCTATACTGAGTCCCCTTCTCTTCAATATATTTATAAATGATTTCCGCAACTCTATCCCATTCTCAGACATCATCCACTGTTCAAATCTCTCAGTGTGCATACTGTTTTATGCTTTACTTCTACAATGATTACAGATATTTGGATTTAATTTACAACTTTTATTTCAGATTTTATAGCACAAACACTGACATACATTTACTAAACCTAAACAAAGCAATAGTCTTACAATGAAAACAGACTTAGCATTAAAACTTCTCTACCTTTGAAACCCACATTCACTGAAACAGCATCGAAACCCACATTTCACAAACATGCATCTGGCCAGTGGCAGGGTAAGTTTACCTTTGGCCCATTTCCAAATCATAGGCTCCTTGCACACATTTTTAGAAACATGCAAGAGTTCTTTGATTCACCTTCCTGACTATTATACTACATAATAATTGAATTATATCCCTTGTACAACACAGCACCACTTGTTAAGAGTGTGTTTTATAGTTCTGAGCATCTTTCCTTTAAGCAATGAAACAAATCATATGAACCAATAATGACAGCCTGCCCAATTCAGAACATTTCAACCATAAAGGAACACTCAAACTTCTGTCATAAAATCCACCAATATCAATCAGTATGCAGAATCTCTGCAGAAGTAAAAGTCATCTGAATAATTCCACATTAAAGAGATCTGAAACCAATGAAGAGGTTGTTGCTAGAAAATAACTTTATATTTCAGTGTTTCATTTACAATTTCAGTGCCTGTTGCCCTTGAAGAATAAATTGCATGTGCTACATTAAAATTAATGGTAAGTTGATATATTGCAATAGGGAATGGGTGGCAGGCTGAAAAGCAGGTTCATAGTTATTAGGTGTCTCATCCAAAGGAGGACATACTAAGAACTGCAGTACCATACCCCCTTAAAATACAAATGTACATGCTGTGTGAATAGAACCTACAGCCCTTTGCATCAAGATGCACGTATGCTACCTGCTGTGCTAACACTGCCTTAAAATTCTATACCACAATAATGATACCATTTGCTAAACAAAACAGTTGCACATAAATTCCACCCGTTATAGCTAACTAGGGCATTTCTCTGTCACACACACACACCTCAACTTTAGTGCAAGAAATACATAAAGATGGATTTTTTTCAAAGTTACAACAACTGTAAACTCTGTGACCATGGTGTACATTTGTTTTTGACAGAAAGGTATAAGGGAACTCATGGCTATGTATATAGTTGAATCTCTCTGTACTGAAGTACTCCCTACCACGATTCTGCTTTAATAGTGTGTTTGCATTCAGAAACGTGTTACAACAACTGTAAACTCTGTGTGACCATGGTGTGTGTGTGTTTTTGACAGAAAGGGCTATGTATATAGTTGAATCTCTCTGTACTGAAGTACTCCCTACCATGATGCTGCTTAACTAGTGTGTTTGCATTCAGAAACTTAGTTTTTATACTGAACTTTTATAACTACATGAATTAGAAAATATCCTTTTCAGAGCCTAAGCTAAAAACACCCGAGATGAAAAGGTGATGGTGTCTACATATTCTTAAACAACATTTCATCTCCAGACTTGCTATGTGAGATAATGACGTGGAATTCCTCTGCATCCAGCTTAGCATTAACAAAACTCCTTACTGTGTCATACCTAACTATAGGTCCCCTCTATGTACCCCATCAATCCATATCTCCTAACTAACATGGTGTCCCTATGCATTAAGCCAACACCATTATTCTAGGAGACTTCAATCACATTTTCTTCCAAAATTGCCATTTTGAGGAAGGATTATTAGGGAGAGCAACATTTTGTGCCAAAATTGGGGACAATGGAGAGGTTTGGATATTTCTAATTCTACAAAGCGATTTGCACATACCTCTTAATTCAGGAAATCTGGACAAGGCTAAATATATTGGGGGAACATACAAACACTACTAAAATTGCTCTTGTATAAACTTGACAGTTGATAGAATAACAGGTCTTGCATTAGCATGCATTTTTCTGAAGGTTATGACGTCTGAAACTCAAATGTCTGTCATTTAGTGAGTTCATTGTATGAGGAACAAAACAAAAATAAGTAGCAAATATCTATTCATTCTGCAAAGATATGGACAACTGAGAGGTATAGTTCAACCAGGGCTGTCTGAGTTTGCTCCAGTATCACATAGTCCCAACACATCAGCGAACCAAACACATAAATACACAAAAACATACTCAGAGGCTCTAAATAAAAATCTACCTAAGCAACAGAGAACTCCAAAGCAGACATCCAAGCAAATGCTACCTCAACACAAAACATGCACAACACATAGCCCACAAAGTCAGTGTGCCAAGCAGCCACAGCCCTTAAGGCTGAATAACACACCTGATACTCTTGTAATAGGTGACTCTATTGTCAGACACACTGACGTCCTGCTCACCAGGCTGAATAAAGAGAAGGTCACGGTGAGCTGCCTGCCGGGTGCTAGGATCCGTCACATAATGCAAGCACTCAGGTCACTCCAAAGCAAATACAAATATGGCTCAGTCATTGTACATGCTGGTGTGAATGACCTGAGACGTACCTCCATGGACTACATGAAAAGAGACATAGAGGAGCTCTATGATCATGTAGCCCAGGGTGATATGACCCTGACCTTGAGCAGCATCTTACCCTCACCTAGAATGATGCCACAGTACAAAGACAAAATGATCGATTTTAACAATTGGCTAAAATGTTGGTGTCATTCAAAGGGGATCCAGTGTCTGTCAGCCTGGGATGACATGCTCGACAAGCCATGTTGCTTCACTAGGGACAGCTTGCACCTGTCACCACTGGGCTTTCGGATACTGGCAAAGGCTCTTGCCACCCCCATAGTGCCTGTTTTAGGCAAGGCTCAAAAGTCAAACCCACCCCCATAGACAGCACAAGGAACTAGAAACTAAGGGTAATGCTGCTAAATGCCAGAAGTCTTAACCTCAAGATGCACGCACTCGAAGCTCTCCTCAGTATGGAGAACATAGATATCTGTGCAGTGACAGAAACCTGGTTCAAGGCTCCAGAGAGCACCCCAGCACTACCAGGCTATACCTCATATCATGCTTTTCGGCCCCAAAACCCGGACCGAACCACAAAAGGAGGGGGAGTTTCCATATTTATCAAGGATATCCACATGTATTTGTTTTTCTGGAGGTCAAGCACTGTAATCAGATACAGTTGAAGCAAGTAACTCTTTAAGGAGTCTTGGTATAACTGGAATGAATATCACAATTTAACTATGGCAAACTAAAACTGTACTTTAATAATCCCATAATTAAGCTATAAAAAACACAAATAAAACAAAATGTCTTACAATTGGAACCAATTATTCCCCCTTACAAAAAACAACTACATACATACAAAACTGTAAAGTACAAATCATTTTATTCAAACAGATTCACAGCATTTTCATCTTATAGCAAGACTTCCTTAGACTCTGATGAAAAGTCTTGTTACAAAATGAACGCAGTGGGAATTTGTTTCCATAAAGTGGTTTGTTCTTATTTTGGCGTTTTAAATATATTTTCTGTAATAATAAGCCCCCCCCCCCCTTCAAAAAAAGAAATCTTAACATGGAAAGGAAAATGCCATTTGTCTGCCATCAGGTCTGTCCCTTGGCTATGCACATACAATATAACAGAAACAAACACACAACATTCTTTTTGTAAGTTAGAAAATTGACTGGGGTGCTAAGGAAAGGGCACTGCACTGAATGACAGTTCCGGATCAGTAAATGACTGAAAAGGCAGATAGAACCTAGGTAACATTTCTTCAAACAGAATGTGTGCCAAGACTGTATTTTGAAAATGAATTTATTATTTTGTGTAAGCGTCAACCAACCCTAACACTCTGTTGAAATGTTGGGACTTTCAAAGGCAGGGGATCAACTTGCAGCTTGTGAGAAAGTGACTAGCAGCAATGTCTGTTCCACATTATATCCATAACTCTGTTCCCTTGACATCCCAGTACAGCACAGAATACAACTCCAAATGTCACAACACTTCATCTCCCAAACTCTTGGAACTGTTGACTCAATGACAAGCAAACACTTTCTTCCATACTGTAAATGGTAATTGTTGCAGCAACAGAGAAAGGAAATATTTAAGTGGGGAGAGGGATTTTTTTGTCATGCTAGTTATTTTTGTACTCTTGTCCATTGTATAACTGTTAATAAGCATTGTGATAATCCTGGTTGGATGAAATAAAGACACTGGATATTATTACTATACTAGCTTGACAATATAAAAATGTGACAATAAGAAAAACTGCTAATGTATATTTAAGTGACAGCTCACTCCTTATACCGCTAACTTGTAGGACTGAGGTTTGGCAATGATCACTACAAGGTTTTGGGTCTGTGACACAACTACACCTCTTATAAAAATGTCTTGTGACAAAGACTGCAGTTATCTTGATTACTGAGTGCACTTAAAATGGTTGTGTGTCAGCCCCGACTCATGTGACAGACAGTTCAGCAAAACATGGTACACATTAAAGAAGCCATGGCAGAGCCTCAAGGCCTTGTACTCCTATTCATAGCTGTTACGGACATGGAATTACCCTGAGCAATCTGCTTTGTTCTTCTGGGAAGGTGAGACAAAGAGCTGAAACAAGCACATTAAACATGATACCTTTGCACAGATGCAGTTAAAGCAACCTTTGTGTTACACTGCTGAAATAACCACATGGAGTGCACAAGCTTTAAACAGGGTTTTTTTTAAGGAAGAAGGTACAATGGTTATAGTTACAGCGATTGCTTTCTGCTTAGAAAAATAAAAATAAAGAAAGAAGAGGGCAATCATCACCCCATAATGAGTGACAGGAGTCAGTAAGCAAAGCTATGAAAAAATGCTAAGGACTGTATTTAGCTTACAGTGATGAAAATGCCCTTGTGATTCTTCAGCAACAGGACCAGCTTCTGAACATGGACACACATCCAACTTCACATCTTTCCCTATTTTCATTCATTCACACACACACACACACACACACACACACACACACACACACACACACACACACACTTACTTTGAAAGTGTCCCATCTTCCGCTCGTTTCCTCCCGCTTGCGAATCCGTCCGTTTCAGTTCCCGCTCGTGGTCCCATTTTCCACTTGCTTACCCCAAAACCGTCTGTCCATCCGAGTTCCCGCTCGCAAGAGTTGAAAAAATATGCGCGCGATGATGTCAGCACACCCGCGACCGTTCTTCGCGATGTCAGCACAGACTTCATTTCTTCTTAAAGAAGAACGTCCAAAAAAAAAAAAAAAAAACTTTTTTAAATTAGAACATGTCAGCCGATTCCAGGGGGGTGCAAGTGCACCCCCTTGCACCTGCCTGCGGGCGCCCTTGCTTATGTCATAAGTGATGGTTTAATAAAGATGTTTCTTGTTTAAAAAATGGGCAGGAATTGAATCATTTATGTAATTCTGCTTAGCCTATATGATATATAGCAATACATGTGAAGTATAATGCCTGTTACTGTTAATTTGTTAATACAGTTTGATTACCTTTGTATAAATGTAAAACTGCTTATGTCACAAGTGACAATTCAATGAAGGTATGTTTAAAAAATGTATTCTTTTTGCCATTAATTTAACTGAAAGTGTTTTGTCACAATGTAATACTGTATGGCAACATCTGATGAGATTAGTGCCATGACGCATTTGGTCATAGTCTACTCATATTTATTTGGGTTGTTTTTTTCAATAAAAAGCTTCACAAACTTTTTTTTTTCAACTATGGCCCAAATATATTTAACGCTTTTCCCTTGCTGATGTCACCACGTTAGACACAGGTGCTTAGACTATAATGTATGCTTGTCTGGGCATGTGCAGCAGATATCCAGTAAAGTCTGCTGACACAGCCCTTGTTTTCCTGAGTTGATGTCACTGAGGTTAATATCACTCCTCAGTGGCATCAGCATGGGAAAAAAGGGTTTGTCTTTACTTTTGGATTGTTCCAAAAATGTTTCCCATTAGAATGAAGATCTAATTGGTGCTTTGTGCACCTCATACAGTGGTCCAAAGGATAACTCATGCAAACATGACAAAACAATTTAAAATGCTCAATTTTTTTTCATTTAATTCTTTTAAAATGTTTTCTTGCTTGTAGAAGCAGTCTGTGCCATTCATTTAACTGAAAGTGTTTTGTCACAATGTAATACTGCATGACAGCATCTGATGAGATTAATGCCATGATGCATTTGGTCATAGTCTACCCATATTTATTTGGGTTGTTTTTTTCAATAAAAAGCTTCACAAACTTTTTTTTTTCAACTATGGTCCAAATATATTTAACGCTTTTCCCTTGCTGATGTCACCACGTTAGACACAGGTGCTTAGACTATAATGTATGCTTGTCTGGGCATGTGCAGCAGATATCCAGTAAAGTCTGCTGACACAGCCCTTGTTTTCCTGAGTTGATGTCACTGAGGTTAATATCACTCCTCAGTGGCATCAGCATGGGAAAAAAGGGTTTGTCTTTACTTTTGGATTGTTCCAAAAATGTTTCCCATTAGAATGAAGATCCTAATTGGTGCTTTGTGTACCTCATACAGTGGTCCAAAGGATAACTCATGCAAACATGACAAAATAATTTAAAATACTCAATTTTTTTTTCATTTATTTCTTTTAAAAATGTTTTCTTGCCTGTAGAGGTAGTCTGTGCCATTAAATTAACCCCAGGATTCAATAAAATCCAAGTAGGCTCTATGTAGAGCCTACACAGAATGTATCTGTGTACACAGCCACGGTTCCTCACCGGCAGTGTGCCATACACATTAATTATGGTGCACTGTTGAGGGACATGACAATAACATGGATATTGAATCTGTGGAAGCAGCAGTGTAGAGGTTGTCCCATATTTGTGGACTGTCCAGAAAATGTCTGGACAGATGATAAGCACAAGACAGTATTTTATTTTTATGTGTTGTTTGCACAGTGCTGCACAGTGCTTACTGCTGCTGCACTTATACATATGCAGCAGAAATCTGCTATATACCTAAAAATAGAAACCGGATGTAATCAATTGTATTTTTTTTATTTGTCTCTCCCTGTTTGCATGGTGTGGAGTGGTGCTTAGAGATGCCAAGCTGCATTTATACATATACACACCTGACATCTGCTATATATCTGAAAATAGAAACCGGAAGTAATCAATTGTATTTTTTTTTGTCTGTCCCTGTTTTCGCAGAGCAGCATGGTGCTTAGCAACACCATCAGATATCTAAAAATAGAAACTGGATGTATTTAATTGTTGTAGTTGTGTTGTGCTTAGCAACGCACAAACCAGCGCACCTTCACTGCACAACAGTAAGAGGCATCTTAGTAGTATACCTGAGGATATACTACTTCTCTGTATTATCTAAGTAGCTAGATAGGTTGAGTCATGACTTACACTGTAGTAGGTCCCGGGTTTGAGTCCTGACCAGTCATACGTTTTACATTTATTGCTGTGAAAATGTGTCAGGTGACAGAAACATCAATTTAATTTAAAATCAAAAAGTGTTACATTTAGAATGCTAAACACTGCTTAAGCATGGTCAATGGTCTACAATGTTTGTGCATTGCTAAGCTACGCTTAAACATGGCTTGTGCGAGTTTCCATAATGCTCAGCCTCACTGAAATGGTTTGTGCGTGTTTGAGCAAAGCTAAGTGACGCGGTGGTTTTTTGAAAGTTATAGTATGATGATTAAGGGTGGGAATGCAGCCTATATAAAGGCCAATAGGTTGGAATTTCACACCATTCATTGGAGTCTTCACTTGGCTGTCAATATGCCTGGTGGTGTTGGAGAGGGAGAGGGTTTTTGGGAGCAGAGGTGGGGTATACATGAGTCCAAAGTGTTTATGGGACTCCTGGTGAAAAACTACTTACCCTGGCTGCTGCAGGGTGATTACCAGGGCTCAGGGTGTAAGTCTCAGGCCTGGTATCAGTTGAGTAGGGAACTTACCAGTGCTAGTGGTATCACCCGTACTGGTGAGCAGTGTCACCACCACTATGACAACCTCAAGCGGAGGAAGAGGGGAACCTTGGACACGTGGGTCTGAAAAGCTCAGGCTGGGAAGACCCCCACAGGTATGTAAGTATGTTTGCCAACACCTTAGAAGTATACACAATGAATCTGTGCAAAACTGGTATGCATAATGGTTTGCTTCTCTTTCAACAGCTGCAGACGAGAGGGCTCGCAGTGTCCAGTCCTATGCAGGGTGTCTAGCCAAGATGAAGCGAGAGTGTGGTAAGTAAGGAAACATCAAAGTAATAACGTAATGCATAATGTAATCTTATAATAAATTAGTTACAGGATTTGCAGTCTTAGCAGTCTGGTATGACATACCTGGGACATCTAACATGTTTAGAAATGTGTCACTGCCTACCTGAAATGGTAGAGCAAGTTAAATCAGGTAAACATGCAGTATTGTGTAGTATAGCTCCCAAACATCAGTTAATGTCGTGGTCTACCAATATTAAGAGTCACTGTTCTGGTCTGTCCATTGTCTGAAATATGCTGTAAGTTGCATTCAATTAATGAGCAGGGTATATGGGTTATCTATTAGACATCTTTCACAGCTATCCATGGTGTACATGCCAGACCTGAAGCAAAATTAAGCAATAAAATCTAAAGGGTGATGGTGCTTTGATATGTAATGTTTTCAAATAAAGTGTTCACTACTCCTGTATTCACTGCATGTGTGTTCTAATCTGACACCAGCCAACTGTGAAATATAAATGAATAAAGAATGCAGCAAAAACTGTCTGAAATAAATATAGTGCATTACCCAGAGTAAGGTTCAAGCCTGTGTTCTGCTCATTTTGTCTGACATAATATTGTATATTCCACCCAGGCAATGAGCGTGGTATATGGGTTAGGTTAATGAAGTCCTGGACTGTTATCCATGTGTCTAAATGGCAAATATTAGGGAACAATTTCAATACAGTTTAACTTGGGCGTGTGCTTTGATAAGTAATCTTTTCAAATATGTGTTCATTATTCCTGTAATCACTGCATGCGTGCTCTAATCTGACACCAGTCAACTGTTAAATGTTAATGAATAAAGAATGTAGCCACAAATGTCTGAAATGCATGCAGTGCAATAACCAGAGTAAGGTTTAAGCCTGTGTTCTGCTCATTCTGTCTGAAATAATGCTGTATATTCCACCCAGGCAACGAACACAGTACATGAGTAAGGTAACTGAAGTCCTGGACTACTAGCTATGTGTCTAATGTCAGATTTAAAGGAACATTATCAGTAAAGTTTAAAACAGGATTGTGCTTTGACAACTAATCTTGTCAGATAAGTTTTCATTATTCCTGTATTCACTGCATGTGTGTTCCGTTCAGACAACAGTCAACTGTTACATATTAACTACAATATAATGCATCATAACATTTCAGATATGCACGTATTGCAGTACCCAGAGTAAGTGTCAAGCCCCAGTTCAGATAATTTCCCTGAAATATGCTGTACATAACACTCAGTAAATGAACAGAGTATATGGTTAGGTCAACAGTCAACCTCCACAGCCATACACGTGTGTAACTGCCAGATTTCATGTGACATTAATCATTAGAGTGTAAAAGGAGATAGTGTTTTAATAACTACTATATTCAACTAAAGTCCTCATTATTCAAGTGTTCATTGTATTTGGTTTCCAATGTGATACCACACACAGCTATGCATGTGTGTAAATCTAGGGTTTCACACAAAATGTTGCAATAGAAGTCGTAAAAGAGAACATTGTTTTGAGAATTCATGATATTGAACTAAAGTGTACATAATTCCTGCAGTCACTGCTTGTGGGTTCTAATCCCATGGCAGCCATCTGACAAATAATCAGATGTCTAGTGTACTTAGTGTACACGAACATACATCTCAACTAAAATGTAATGACTAGTGCCCCATGTGATTGGCTGTTGATTATCACATTCATGACATTACTTGGAATACAATTTATTGACAAATCCGTTTATAGAGCATCTTGGTAGTAATGTACAAGCACATTATGTAAAACAGTTTCCTGTAGTTGTGCCTGTGTACAAGCATTTGTTAGTGCTTGGCCCATACTGTCCCATACTAACAGGTTGAGAGGTATGTATATGCAACATCATCTATACAAGAATTGCAGTCACTGTACTCACAACTGACAGCACACCTGTAGAAGTTTGTATTAGTAGTCTGTCTAATAATATTACCTGTGAAGTTACTAATAGTATGTTTTTCTCTCTCCACCCTTATCTTATTTAATTTATTAATGTTATTTATTATTATGATTTTGATATCAATATATTATTTGTAACCAACTGTTATGCTGGCCTTATGAATTATTTCATACTGGTTTGCTGTTAACATACTTTCCTTATTGTTATTTATTGTGTTCCTCATAATATTCCTTTATATGTCATTTTTAATCAAAACCAGTGTCCACCACTGCCGCCACAGGGACAGTGCAGGAGCAGTGCTGACATTCCCATGGGTGAGGACTTGAGTTGCACTGCTGCTGTGTGTGACACTCATAGGACTGAGATTCCACAGCACCATCCCCATCCAAGGTGTTCACCCCCTCTTATGTCACACACCAACCCTGTCTGCTATCTTGTCTGCCTGCAAAAGCTTCTTCATCTACCCAACTTACCTCCCCCACATGTACCCATGTCCCTTCCCCAACATTCCACTCTCACCTTAAAAAAAATGGGCACCTGTTCCAAAAAAATGTTCCATACATAGCTCTCCATTTCACACAAGTGTCCACTGGGCACACATAATTTGATCCAATTGGCTTGACAAAGCCCCTATGTTGTCCTCAGCCCTCTCTCGAGTTGACACTCCAAATTCAGCTAAAAAAATCTGTGAAAGTACACAGTTGTTGCTGTTAAAGAAATGGATAGCCATAGTTCTGTCTTGCACTTGTCCTGCATATCCCTACCTGCCTTTCACTATGTTTTTCCCCATTTGCACCCCATTTCACCACTGTCCTATCTCCCCTTTTTCTTTTCTTTAAAGATTTTCGGCGTGACACATTGCTTAGCTATGTTAAATAGTGTTACATTGATATATGCTTTTGAAAAAATATTAATCACGTTCAAAAAGTACACCTGTTCCTATTTCAAACCTAGGACCATCACACCTGCAGAACAGTGGATCAAACCCCCAAGCCACATAGCTGCTAATTAACAGAGGTGTTTTAATCAAAACAGAGTAATGCTTACATTCCCATCATTAAGCATGTTGAAGCGATGCTGTGCAACGAGCTGCACCACGCAAATCAGCTAAGAGATTAATAGAAACATAGTACTGTAACTGGCACTCTAGTACAGAAATACATCAATATAAAGCCACACACATAAGCTTAGATGTAAGTGAGGTATCTAGTATGAGATAACTCTGCAATTATATGTACAATATGTAAGAACACACTTGCTAAAACATTAATGGAAAATATTTTTTAACTGGGACTCTGGTATGCAAATACAGTACTCTAAAGCCATACACATAATAGTAATAGATGTAAATGCAGCATTTCACAGCTGTTAACTGTGTAATGATAGCTACAACATGTAAAAATAAACCTGCTGTAACTGTGACTCTGTAACTCAGTCTGTAAAATGCACTGAGAACATTGCTTTTTGATACACATGGTTCTGGGTTCAATTACAGCTGCGTCTAGCAATGAAAATACATGTATGTGGGCAACAACATTATAAATTGTGGTATGTATGTATGTCTCATCACCTATTTATTCACCCAAAGCAGTACATTTGGAAATTCTGCATCTAAATAATAGAGTTCATAGGCCTACAGATAGGACCACTTTTAATTAGTCCTAGTACAACACTGGAAAGTGCAGAGAATGTCAAGACATGTATCAGCCTGAATTTCCAGAGGATATTGAAGTGTGTACTGAAATTGTGACCCAGTAATATCAGACTGCAGAACACAGTGATTTGCTGGTGATATCTCACACAACCACAGCTGGACAAGTAACGTACATATATGAAGGTTGAGCTAGACGCAAAGGTCGCCAGCACACACTGAACAGGCGACTACCATTACATAATAAGTGACTTGACAGTTGTCCAACTGCGTAACATTATGATTAATGTACCCCCTACCTTTTTCTAGGCACACCAAGCATTTTACCTTGTATTGTGTTACTGATACCATTGGCTGACATACTTACCTAAAACACATACCTTAATTCCCAGCAGGATGGGTACCCTCAATCTAGCTCTGCCTATACAACAAGACTGCCACAGGTCCCACACTTACCCTTAAAACTTGTTGTCCTGCAAAGTGTTCATCCTGTGTCTATTGCCTACAGCATCACCTTCAGCTTCAGCCTGTAGGACGCACATCTGTATGTAAAAAGTAGCTGCTACAGACTTTCTCTCTGCCATGATGTAGTATATGTACCCCAGTAATTTTCAACCCAACATATGATAAAAGGGTTGTGATCTACATTGAGTCCTTATATCCTGTTCAGTGGTTACATGGGATTAGCTGATTATACTACAAATCAGCTGTGTTGGCTGAAACTATCATTTCAGAAGCACAGACTGGTTCAGAGGCAAACACTTGCTAACAAGAACCATCTTAAAAAGGCAAACAGCTAGCTAGGGAACCGTTGTGTATGAGAGTTACTTTCCAGGGTGAACTCATTGGTACAACATCTATATATCTGTACCTTTCAACACAGGAGTAATGCACTCCTTCAGGTATGTAACAATTTTGTTTCCAACGTAATGCATATGTTTCAATATACTTAGGGGGAATGGGGATTAGATCATTAAGCCTTTCTTAGTTATGTGATGAATATGTTACACCTACAGAGAAACTAGAGTACAGTAAGGGTAGAATGCTTTTTGTTAATTAGGTGCATCAGTCTCCTGGAAATTTCCCCTGACAGTGGTTGTAATACTCCACTGCTATTTGTTTGGCACTGTTGTTTTTATATATTATAAGGGGGGTTTACACCTAGGGGCCACACTTTAATGGACTCCTGTGTTGGGTGTGTGATCATACATCAGTGTCTGTCATGGCACAAACAGGAATAGCTGTCTATTGGTACTATCCTAGTTGCATCCACACCCTTACTATGTTTGTATAGTGTTGGATATGAGATATGTAATCAAGCAGTGGATACTGGTAACCATCTGTTATTGCTATATCTCTACATACATCCATGTAGGTTTACCATCAGAAGGCTGAACCTGACCCCATCGAATGATGGGATCATCGACCCACTTCCGCAAAACAGACAATGTTGAATTCTGACATTGTCGAAATACGACTCTCCGTAAACCATGGAACGGGCTTTAACATGGGTCGAGATGGGGGCAAGATTCATACTTTGACAATGTTGGGTTTGACATTGTCACCATTCGGCCTCCAGACTTTGGCTGAAGTTGATTCAACCGAACCCACTTCGACCTTCTGATGGTCACCCATCCACATATGTGACATGTGTTCCCATTATGTTGTCTGTCAGGAAATATGTACTCATGATGTGGGGCCCCTTTTACAGATGCTGAAAATAGCATCATCCTGAAGGCCTTGCATCAACACCATCAACTCCTGATGTCTAGGGGGAGGCCAGACAGGGAAGAGTGGGCAGCAATGTGGGCTGACCTGGTGTGCAATGTGAATGCTATCAGTCACCAGAACAGGACATATGAGCAGGCGTGACACCTTGACACTGATATAATCAACACCACACTTAGAAGAGCAGCAGACATGGCCATGGATCGTGGTGTCACTGGTGGAGGGCCTGAGGTGGAACAATGACTGTCAGCCACTGAAGAATTCCTGGTGAACCTAGAAACACAGGACAGCTCCCAGGCATCCATCACATGGTATGTCATGGATATGGATGCCACCATTTCCATGCAAGAGGGGGATCCGGGTATGCTTAGTTGGATCAGCAGTGGAATACTGTAGCATTCAGTGTGTCAGGGTGTACATAGTTTTATGTGGGTGTCAGGTACTTTTTTTTTGGTGGGGGGAGGTTAGTTGCAGTTTGAATCTCATGCTCAGATTGTGACCAACATACCAATTAACATAGCAGCTACTGTAAATGTGAGATACTTGGATGTGTTATCCTTTTATAGTGCAACATGTGGTTCTGTGTACATTGCCTCTACCTCAAATTTTCATAGGACCATCAAGAACTGGACATGACAGTGCACCTGCTCGTGGTAAGCACAACACTGTTTTGTTAGAGATGTAGATTTAGTGCAATGTATTCACTAAAGTGTCATCCCAGGCCTGCCAGCTGGATTGTTGTAGTGTGTGCATGATTGCCAACTGCACAGATATTTTCCAACTGAACACAGTTTAGAATCATACCTATGCCTTGTAGATGTGACCACACTGATATATTTGACAGTATTTTCAGGACATTACAGATTGTCGTATGTGTCAACTGTGCAGAGGTTTGCCAAATGTCAACAGTGTACTGTACATCATTGTTGCTCATGAGATTCTTGATTAAAGAGCTTTTTATTTACAAATAACTACAGATGTTTGTTAGAAATTATGTCATCATGTCCTAGTATATGGGGTTGGGGGTTAAACAAGTCTATAATACTGACAGCATTGTATACAGCATAACATATACTGCAAGATGGTATTGCAGAGCATAGTAGTGCAAGTATTAATGCACTGCTTTTCCCTTTTTATCACAGGTAACCAGGGGGGTTGGTCTCTGTCTACTTCACATCCTGATGTCAGTGTCTCTTCAGACTCTGATGATGGTGGCCAAAGTGAGGCACAGGAGGGGGTTGCAGGGGCTGAATCTGTCACAGAGATTGACATCCCTTTTCTGCCCTCATTATCACTCTACACAGTCAGTATGCCTACACATACCAAGTCCCCTGAAGCCACAGATATTGGACAGTCAGGGGGTGGGATCATTGAACAGGAAAGTGTGGCTACTATGGCTGCAGTGAGTGTTGATACTGGCCATGGCCAAAGAGATGGTGAGGTTCCACACAGGCAGATTGATAGGGGTGCTCATAGGATGACTGCTGTCCTTCCACCACCTGTTGCAGGTGTCTTGTCACATGTCACTCAGCATATGTTTAGGGCCATCAGGGAGGCACAGGCATGCTCCGAAAGGAACTCCAGATGAATGCTCAGGGTTATGAATGCAGCACAGTCTGACATCCATGACTGCCTCCACTGCATTGCTGATAACCTGGAGTGGTTGATGGATGCAGTGGAAGAAAGACATTGCTCTGAGACAGATTGTAGAATATCTGTCTTCGAACACATTGTCTGTAATGGAACATTCTGGTTGGAGTTGACCATCAGACTCATGGTTGTAGGTCAGCAACTACATCTGCTGAGAGTCCATGTGGCTGTGCACAGTCATGCTCCCATAGTGGCAGTACATCCAGTGCTCCAGAGGAGAGTGTATTGTCCATACCAAGACATGGCAAGCCATGGGCTCATGATCCTGGAAGTTCCTGTGGAGGACATGGTCCCAGCAGACAGCAGTCACCCTCAGGTAATAGCCCTGCTCCTGACCTTGGGCACGGAGGTGCCAGTGCAACTCCTGACAGAGCCAGTTCCTGTGTTCGGGGGGTGGAGATGGTGAACTGTTGAGCTACCATGCACATTTCAAAGCTGTCCAACATATTTGACATGTAGGGCTAGCACTGAGCTTGACTGTGTTCACACAGACACTCACACACCACTGTCACAATCAGGTCACTTACAGACACACACGTCACATTTCTATGATCCATCTTGCCTGCTTCTCTTACTGACTCACACACATGCTTGAAAACATATTGGGTCAGTCTAGGCCTCCTGCACCCCCATACAACACCCTGTGCAAGTGATGATACCTGTACCACATCCCTGTCATCCTTGTCATCGATGCAGAGAAATGAAGCTGTGTCTGATGCACAGGGTGACTATCTAAAGTACTATGTATTTGTTTCATCCATTGTTGCCTTTGACATGACACTTGTACTGGTCACTGACAGATATTGCTTGCTGCCATTTGTAATGAGTAAACCACATTATTTTGTGTACATTACTTTGGATGATGTTGTAATGGCTGTATACTTACATAATGAAAGTTGTCTCATGGAACTGTTTCATTTTCAGGATTGTATAGGATACACCTATGGGTACACAGGTACAATAAACCCATAAACATTAGAGCACAGGATGAAATGTTAGCACAGAAGAGAAATGTCTTCAGAAAAAGTAAAGCAGTATAGGTACATGGCTCCATGGATTCATATGTGTATGAGGCTAACAAGAACAATGGCTTCTTTCAGCCTAGTCATGCATCCCTAATCTCTGGCAAGGTCTGGTACCCTTAATAAGTAAAGCAGGATTTGGGGAGCTGACACATCTACAAGCTGCTGCATATGAGATGAACCATCTACAATTTCCCTGTGCCCATTACAGACATTTGTCCTAAACCAGTTATATTATCTTGTTCTGAATCCCATTGTATAATATGCACATAATGTGCATTACAGCAGAAGTGTGCCTCACATGGATGGGGAGCCTTTTACATATAGGGTGTATTGTGTGGGTTACATACCTGTCTCTCCAGCATATCCTATTTATACCACAGTCGAGGTGTAGCTGTGTAGAACACGTAATTCTCATGCTAGTCCTTTCTTGGATATGCAGGAAGCACACATTGGGATCTGACACCTTCCTGTGTGGCAGCCATACACCTCCCCTCCAAAGCATGTAGGAGACAATACACAGTTATGGCCTTGACATGGCCTGCATAGGATATGTTATGTACATTGTGTATTGGTTTACTGTGAAACCTCTGTGTCTGTTACAGTTGTCGGATATGCCTGTGTAGCTACATACCAAAGGTGGCATTGCACTCCATGATAGGTTTGATGAGTGCCAAATACAGTGCAACAAAGACATTCTGCGATTTACATGGCATACCTTTCTCTATAGGTTGAGCAACATTGAATGAATCCCCACATCTTACCGACCAGTGAAAGTCAAAGGCTACATCACTGTCTATGTCCACAAGGTCCTGACTAATGAGTCAACTGTTGGAGGTGTGCAGACAATACAATCTTTTTCAGGGGTGGATGACTTCTAAAAGTATACTATTGTGCATTCCTTGGCATTTAGTATTTATCAATTGCTCTGACAACAAATGAATGTGTGTGAAAGCCCATCCTGGATGACTGTTTGTTCTGTGTAGGATTCAGTGACAACTCCTAATTTTCATTCATCTGCAAATGTACTCATTCTGAGGGCACTGACAGTGGCCATGACTGCAGAGAAGGGTATGGCTATGAGGGGTAGTCCCAGGAATAATGTGTGAGGGAAGCCCACTGGTGACTGGCTTCATTGTAACAGTGGATTACCCAATGCTATCTTCCCGGATAATGACTCTCAGACACTTGGCTATCCACCGGCTGACATACTAGTTTGTAAATAACCTGTACAGTGTTTCAATAATGCCTGATGGCCTAATCTTGTCAAATTCCTTCTCAGGCCATGGTAGGTGGAGAGAGAGTCATTTTCCCCTCATCCATTGCATAGTTTAACACTCAATGAGGTCTATGGTTAGGGTAAGCATGAGCTGGCATTGAACAAAACAAACTGGATTTAGCCAGTGTCTGCAGGCATTCTACATTGCTACTGACCATTTCCATGATAAGTCTTTTCATGGCTTTAAATACTGAGTACTGAGACATCTGGGGACAGTGATTGTCTCTGGATGCTAGTTGTAATGTGTGCAATTAAGTATTGCAGTTACTTCCATCATGGTTTCCAACAAGATAGTCATCCAAGATTTCTGTGTCTGTACAGAGCACAGACAAACAATGGGGGGGGGGGGAATCATACATACAACCTATGAAAGTAAGGAGGGCATGTTTACACATTTATTCTGCAGTTGGGCACTACTCAATCAGTGTATACTGAAATGACACAATTACCTTGTGAGGAAGGCAGACAAGAGGGGGGTTCCCCTGCAATGCTGGTGCCTGGAGACCACTATTGTTGGTCTCACCACATCCACTATCTCCTGGGATACCATGCCACTATATTTTGTTTCTCAACAGAAGCAAAATGTTAGTAAAAGCTCAACATGAGGAGCAGGCCAAAGCCTGTTTGTTAATCCACATAGTTGTCCCATGTCATACAAGGCTCTGTAAGCTTGGCATACACTTTTCCAGGTAGATACCTTAATTAGCAACCAGAGCACTCATTTGACTTTGGCATGTATTATAGTCTAGGGTTGTTAGGATTTCACTAGGGTACTGACCAGATTGTGAGTCAGAGCACAGTTGCAGTGTCGCAATATAATGTTCAATTTCTGGTGACATCGACATCCAAGGTTGCTCAAAAAAGCACCACATCGGCAGTAAACCCTGCTGGTGACAATTTCACAGCAGTTCATGCAGCCTGACCTTCAACAGCTTCATGGTGCACGTCTGTGTGACATGGATCTGAGGCCTGCTGCAGAGGAGTGGCCAACTTTGAACAAAGTGTATGTACCTCACACATGTCCTAGGTATGTCATACTGTACATATATGTAGCTGGATCATGTCTGTGCTCCCACATCATGTCACACAACATCCAGTTTGCTGTCTGGTTGCTTGAGAGGCACTGTAGACTAGCAAGGCCAAAGTAATGACTGCAAAGTTGAACAATGCCTCTGTGCATGCACAGATATCCACATCGCCACTGCAAGGAGTGCCTACAGACTGTATGTTTGAGGCTGTCAACCCCAAGTATGTAGCAGCATGACCCAAACTTAGCTGGAGCTGCACATTGTCACATTTGTAGGTATGCTTTTGTGACCATGCCTAATAACAGGCTTATGGTTAATCCAAGGGCAACATGCCTGGCAAAGCATTGTACTCACTCAACCATGTTATGGCACACTGCAGGTGCTGTGTTACCTTAGGAGAACTACATAAAGGTAATAACATGTTACAGTTCAGCATCTGTCAGGCCACTGCCTAATGATGGCCTGCTGTGAAGTACACGTAAGCAAGACTCTATTGCTAATGGCATTATCAATGACCACTGTAGATGTAAAAGCATGTCCCCAACCCTATATTCCTATGCCACACAAACACAATGATGTGACTATATTACAAATCTTGATTCCATGCTGTCTCACACACCAATCAGTACATATGACAGTGATCAATTTTTCACCACATACTCCACCCATACTCACATCACAAACACCTGCATGTGTGGAGCTCCTTACCAGATGCATACACAAACAACAGACACTTTAGAAACCCAATTGCAAGCTCACTACACATAATCATACATCTGCAGAACACAGTGCACATAATAGCACATGCACCACTGTCTCAACAGTCAACCACCTGAGGCAAAATACAAACCCAGACCCATTATTCATAGATGATTACATCATGAAACACATTGATGTCCCTCTCACCAGGCTATGTATGGGGAAAGGTCACATTTAGCTGCTTGTGAGGAGCCAGGATACGCCATACTATATATGCACACAGGTCTGTCAACATCAGGTAATGTTATGACAACTTCATAGGTCCTGTTGGTGTGTACAACTTGAGACATATCTCAATGGACTGTATGCAGATACATGACTAGGCTTACAGACTCTGTGTCTCTGGCAGGTATGCTCATAGCCTTCAGCTGCATTTCACCTTCACCTAGGATGATGGCTCAAAACACACGGAAAATGACTGAAGTCAATAACTGGCTTATCGTGTGGTGTCATTGTAAGGGGATCCAGTACATGTCAGCCGGGGATGACTTGCTCAACAGACCTTTATGCTTTGCCACAGATGGTGTTCATCTGTCACCCCTGGGAGTTTGTATACTGGCCAAGGCTGCTGACATCCCCATAGTGCATCTTATAGATGGTGTCTAAAGGGAAAACTTTCCAATGGGAAACACCATCTACAAACATCATCACAGTTATGCTGCTACACGCTAGGAATGCTAACATGAAACTTCACTCACTGGAAGGTGTCCCCACCTTGCACAGTCACACACACCTGGTTCAAGACTGTGGACAGCACCACACCCATACCAGGCTACACGTCCTTCCACATGTTCAGATCTCAAACTTAAAATTTGCAAGGTAATGCAGGTGTTGTATACATATTCATTAAAGATAGATACACATCCAGACTGGTTAAAGAGTCTGATTCCCTGGAGAAACTGCAGGTGCTATTTACTGCTGGTAGGGCACCTAATCAAGCCATTGCCAGCTAAAGGAGTAGCTCTATGACTCAGGACACCCACTGCACTTATTTGAATCTACTTGTGTCTATCAAGATAACCCACACCACCATGGTGTGGAGTGACTTTTACTAACCACCAACTGTGTTGGTTACTTGTGCTCAAGCTCATGTGCCCAAAAGTTAGTCCATGTCCTTAACTACAATGGCCGGAACCAGTGGAGTGACATTCCCAACAAGGGAATCAACGTACTGCATCAGGTGCTTATCAAAATGGGTGACCACTGTAGCACCTCCACTGTGATGTCCTCCCTGGTGAGATCTGACCACAAATCTGTCTCCTTAAAATTAAGACTCCCACCTGAACCCCCCCCCCTTGCAGCAAACACAGTAATAAACTTCAAGAAAGCAAATTATAACCTGCTATGGGATGGTACAAGCAGCTTAACTGCACCCCCCCTCCCCGCAGATGGGACAGACAACTGTGCCAAGCTCCACCAATGCTTTATGCAAGCACCTGTAAGCCTGCATAGACTCATCTGTACTCAACAGGAGGAAGACAAGCTCCTCATGGCACAGAAAACTGGGACCAGTCATACAATCCCCCCAGTCATGTCACTCTCCTACAAGAGGGTCATCATGAACAAATGCTTGTTGACATACACATGGCCATAAACCCCATGCAGATGTGTATGTAGTATAGTTTCCATCAGTAACACCAATGTTCCTGGTAAGTAGCACATCAGTAGCAACACTTGATGTATATATTCATGGGTGATAGACCTCACCACATAGGTTCGCACCTGTTTTACCATAGATCACCATGTCTCCCCTGTGGTAAGAAGGGAAGTATATCATGCTCATGTCATTATTGTGGGCACTGTCACCCAATAATGATGTAGTTATAACCTCCATATACTCTTCCCTCAATATGGCAATATTTGAGTGTAATGGCCATTTTGTCATGTACTTTTCCAAGCACCAGTGGCAATTGCACACAACACAAAGGTTCCTCACAAGAAAATTTCACCTTCTCAATATCTGTCCTATGGGGATCATCTAGGCATCACATCAGTGGCCCTGCTAGACAGGGTGCAGGTAAATAGCATCCATGGGTGGTGAAAACCTTGAAAACTTTTTAGCTAGGCTTACATAGGCCCTAGGGCTGATAGCCTAGTACCTACTCATGAACCTATGAATCTAAATAAATGTCATTGCAGCTTGTGTCATATAAACTACTCAGATATGATCCCTGCCTTGCATACAGGGCAATGTGTGACCCTGCTGTATTGGAAATGCTGCATATCTGTAGGTGGAATGGTACATGAATTACTGACTGTAAGGACGTTAACCTGGTATGTGACATTACTAATACATGCTGGTGTGGGAGATATGTCTACCAGACTTTAACAAACCTTTGCAAGACTCCCACCTAATGGCAAACAGTGCACCTCATTGGCCCTCTTCAGATGCATTTTGTATGACTGCCTGGATGACCATCATTTCAACACAAAGCTTCTGTCTGTGTCTCTCATGGCAGGGTCAATATGTGTTGCTTGTGTAAATAAGGGTAAGAACTTGACTAGTATTTTAAGGGACCTAGGGCCATTAGGCTACTAAAGTCCAATGATCCCATGATCACATATGGTGGTGTAAAATGCTCTAACATCTACACACTCAATCCTGGCTACAATGAAAATAATACCACTACCAATTAAAGTTTCCAGAACACTGCACAGCTCACATACTCCATGTATGAGCATGCCCAGTGGAATCTTCACTAGTTATAACCTGACTCCAGCCTGCACCTACCTGTATTCCAGTCCAGGATTTGTGTGTTACAGAAAATGAACCCCTATCTATCTAATGGTACACACTGCAGATCACAGTACTTAACACATGCACCATAGCTCAAATCTGCTATAGCTCAAGTCTGCTACTATCATTTCTTTAGGTAATGTTATGCTAGATTACATCAGCAGGCCATGTTGTGGTCAGGAATTTGGAGGCCCACGTCACCTGCTACAACCAAAAAACTGCAAAATTGTCACTCTTTCTAAGTCAGTGTAGTGATTATATTCATTTTGTAGGGAGATACACACACACACACCAACTGGCCTGGAGTAAGATTAGAACCCCTACCTATCTAGTCTTGCACACTACAGGTCATAGTATTTATAGTATGCACCACAGCTGAAATCTGAGATTAGAATGGCAGTTGGTAGTCTTAAGGTACATGACATCAGCAAGCCTTGTGGAAGACAAGAGCATGGAGGCCGGCATCACCTGCAAGGGCCAAAAAGTGCAACCCATTCCAGCTAGGTAGTCAATGTGGGATTTCCATTTGTTTTGCAGGGAGATGCACACACATACACACCAAGTGGCTGAGAGTGAGATTAGAACCCCTACCTCTCTAGTCTTATACACTACAAATGCCAGTATTTATTGCATGCAACATGGCTGAAGTTTGTTTTATTCATGACTGCAGGTGATTATTTGTAGAGTACATAAACTAGGCTTGTCCTGAACAGCAACTGTGGCCTGCAGAGTGACATTGCTTCTCACTGTTCTCTAAATCTAGTAGCCTAGCAATCAGATAACTGTTTTGTATCCTAGCTATGTGGCTAAAGTACCCATTTTGGCCACATATGGGTGTTTGCATTTGGAAGGGCAAGCCTGTGGTCAAAAACAATGCACCATGTCAATGTGCGCGTACACAACATGATAAATAACACCACCTGTTCACCTGCTGGTATATGTATAGTGACATCCAGCAGGCAGAGAGGACTTTAAGTAAGTGTATTACCTACTGTTGAGACCTTATTTTTGGTCCTTTTAGCAACATTATATATATGTCATAGTGCAGCTTTAATCATCATTATCAGGGTATGTAGGACAATAGAGACATACACACCTGTAAACATATATATTTATATCTATAAGAGGGATATATATATATATATATATATATATATATATATATATATATATATAGAGGTGTGTGTGTGTGTGTGTGTGTGTGTGTTTTGTAGATATATGTATGGAAAGAGACAGAATTGTATGTGTTTACACACACACACACACACACACACACACACACACACACACACACACACACACATATATATATGTGTGTGTGTGTGTGTGTGTAATTGTGTGTGTGTAATTGTGTGTGTGTCTGTATATATATATATATATATATATATATATATATATATAGATATAGATATATATATATATATATATATATATATATATGCATATAGAGAGCGATAATATATTTATAGGGAGAGAGAGATAGTGGCAGACATATATGTATCTGTAGACATATCTATACATAAGAAGTAATTTTGAACGGAGAGCAACTGAATTGGGCTTTGCTTTGGGCTTTACTAAGTGTATGAGCATGCCCAGTGGAATCTTCACTAGTTATAACCTGACTCCAGCCCGCACCTACTGTATTCCAGTCCAAGATTTGTGTGTTACAGAAAATGACATCTGTCCCTGTTTCTGCAGTGTTGCACGTCACTGACATTGGCTATGACTTTCTAAAGCTGTCTGATATAATTAATATGTGACAGAGGTTAATAATATTACACCACACACAGAGTGACAGTCCATAAAACACAAAGTAATGATACCTCACATCCAAAATAAGTGGTTACTTGTACATTAGAACCATGAACACTATCACACAAGATAATTCCCCTAGTCCTTTGAGCCACACAAGCTGCTTGACAGAGAGGGATAATTCATCACACAGTCATCTGCATAAATATGTACATTGTTATTCTTGTGTTAAGTAAGATATACAATGTATGGTCAATTTCTACATTACTGTCCCGAGACAGCCTGGAATGCTGACATACCATTGATGAGTTTCTATTACAGCAGTTACATCGGAACACTGCTGTGTTGGGGGTGGTGGAATACCACCACATGTTATGCTGGGATACACAATAGTCTGGCTATCATGTCACCCCACTGTCTAACATCTCCCTTGACTGATGTACCAATAATGTGTTGCAGTAGGACTCCATGAATATTCCATGCATGAGGGCTAGTGAATACTAATGGAAAAATAATAGTGGAATGGGTATCTGTAGTCCCATGTGGATGTTATTTCTGTCCAAGTAGCCCACTATATTTACTTGCATAATGTAGCAGATCCATACATACAATGCCATATCATGATAATCCTTATGAGTACTGTGTAGGTTATGGACTTATCTTGCAAATGCAGCAGGTGACACAACTGTAGTTCAGAGCTGACTCTGTCAGATGTAAGCAGTACCTTGCCAATACATAGTAGGTACAGGATGTTGTGTGGGTTGCCTGCCATCATTTTTAATTGCTGTATTTGAGTAGGAGTAAGGGTGACATTCCCTAGGTCCCTAGGTTGTCACTGAATGTGCTATGCATTGCCTCTTAGCCAAAGCCAGGGTGTACTGATCATGTCTTTATCTGCATACAGGGACATCAGCAGGAGGTTCCTCTTCTGAGTCCTCTTGTGACTGTGGCTGTGGTGACCTAGGCACTGGTGGAGGACTATGTATCCCTTCCCTTTGCTGATCCTGCTGCAGTTGTTTCCACAGGATCAGATTGTGTAGCACAGCACATACTGTGAATATATGTGCTTATGTGGCTGGAGAATACCGCAGGGCTCCACCAGATATATCTAGGCACTGGAACCGTGACTTCATAAGCCCAAACACATGCTTTATGATGCTCCTAGTTTGTGAGTGTGCCTCATTATGGCATTCTTCTGTGGGTGTGTGTGCATTTCTGATGGGTTATCATCCATCATTCCACTGCGTACCTGGCATCCCCCAGTAAATGGCCATGTGGGATGTCCCCCCAGCAAACATCTGGTACAGCTGTGATGTGTGCCAAACATGGGAGTCATGATAACTGCCATGGCTGCCAGCATGCACATTCAGAATAATCCCCTCAGTATTGCACACGACTTGGCAGTTGATGGAATGGTACCCCCTGTGGTTAACATAAATTCTACCCTGCTCACCAGGTGGTGCCTTTATGTGCACACGAGTGCAATTTATGGCACCCAGTACTTCAGGGTAGTATGCTATATGGTAGAAGTATATTGGTATATGGCATATTGCTGGCCCTTGCCTCAGGGGAGAGGGGAAAAATATATGTTCACTGGAATGTGGTAGCACAGCACTCAGGAACTGGTGGTGCATCCTGGATGCAGATGTCTGTAACACCCCCATCATGTCTCCAGTTGGTCTTTGAAAAGTACCTGTAGTTAGTATCCTAAGGGCTTCACATACCTTTGTTTCCACTGGGATGGGTTTTCCTCTTTTGGTTCTGGCTCTGAGTTGAGGGTGGCAGAGCTCAGTGAGTTCTTGTCATATGTCCCTGTCCACCCTGTAGTGCTTTACAATCTCCAGCTCATGTAGCTCTTGGAAGATTACCCTGGGCCTGAGCACTCTTCTCTTTCTTGACCCAGGTCTATTGTCAGCAGCACCAGCAGCAATGACTTCAGCAACTAGCATATATAGATGTAGAACAGCTGCAGCCCTTCGCATTATCTCGGTTAAAATTCCAAAGTCTATACTCCAATGGTCCAGAGTATTGGGGAAAAATCAGAATGTAAGGTGTATGAATATTTTAGACAGGTCTTCTGTAGGTCCAGCATGTGTGATTGGCTACTTATTATGCATTTCATCTACCTAGAATGTAGTCAACATCATTTAATGGCCCTACTTTATTGCACAACGCAGCATAGCTTATACAAAAGTAAAAAAAGCAACGGGTATTAAACAATCCAAAAAGTGAATGGACACACCCCACTGCTGGTATCCACATCCAGTGGAAATATCAACATGGTGTGAGAACCTACATGAAGTGGATATGTGGACATGCTTACTCCTTTTTGCTATTCAGGACATCCACCGCATTTACATACATATCTGTGCTGATAGCCTGGAAACTACATGGTTCATAGCCATATGACCTAGGCAACAGCACCATTGCATGGATACAATGCAACGTCTTATAATACATTTATGCCAAATATCATAAAATGCTTTTTTCCCTTTTTTTTGTATTTTCAATTTAGCATGTTTGCATACTGTGGTGCACAGTGCAAACATGCCAAAATTATAAAAAAAAATTGTATTTATTTTTACATATTCCCTTCCTTTTTCAGACATCCACAATGTACATTTTGAAAATATATGTACGTATTCTAACATTTACTGGGGAGTTATGTCCATATTTCTGATGTTTTACATCCTGTTCTGTCCATGTAAACTTCTTTACGGGGAAACATTCCAGGTACACTATAGACATGGACATGCGGTTTACACGGATGCCTTTCTGCTTATTGGATTGCTCCACCTGGGTCATTTTTATAAGATTCACTTGCTTATTAGGTAATTTGCATAATTTGCATGTGCTTGCTCACTGCTAAATAGAGCTTACTGAATCTAAAAATGTTCATTGCATACACAAAAAAAATGTGTAGGCTTTGCAGAATTCCCCCTAAGTGAATACTTTTTTTGTCTTTCTTTATTTAGTATTTAAACCACCATAACTTTGAATTTTGTATTGCTCATCTGCTGTCCAGAGTTCTTCTTTATTGTGTGCTTGGAATGTTGACAAAAACATTCTGCATGAATTTTTTTTTTTTTTTTTTTTTTAGGAGGGGGCATTTTACAGCTTATTTAAGTTGATATTGACAGGATTTGTCACATGAGCTGGTTGTCAATATTTCAAACAAGGATTTTTTATAATATAGATTTAACTTCCATTGTTACTATTATTAACTCTTTATCCCTGAAGCTGTTTATTTACCGACATTTGGTTACTGGAAAATTCCAGCTGGGTCACAAGAGCCCATTTTCAGTGGAGGCCCAGGGAGAAAACTCCATTTGAACAGAGAAAATAAGAAAACAAGTCAAGCAGCTAAAATTATGCATTTCAAAAATAAACAACAATACTGTAAGGCATAGAGATGTACTAAAATGTTACAAGGAGAACAATGAGAAAAAGTAAAGTAAAACGTTATCTACAGTTCTGGAGAATGTCGTTCTGGCAATTCCCAGTATACTTGTAATTGAACTAAACTGGTGACTTTTACTTATTACTAAAGGGGAGAGAGATTAGGATAGGTTAGTATAAATGAGGAGGAGGTGATTGGAAAAGGTTATATAAAGTGGTGAGAGGGTAGGATAGCCAGGTGAAGATGAGGAAGTGGAGACTGGTAGAGAATGTGCACAGTTAGGGGTGGAGAAAAGTATACAAGATATATGTTCCACCATGGGGTATAGCATGAGCATAGCTATCAGTTTAATAGGTGACCTTTCAGATGATTAAAGGAAAGATGATAGTTACAGTTCTAATAGCAAGTGGAATAAAATTCCACTTTTTGGCAAGAGCAGCGGTAAAGGTTATTTCCAACTTCCTTTTTTAAGTTTTATAGATGGTGAGAAGTTGTTTATCATTAGAATGAAAGGGTCTGTTTGGGTAATAGAAGGAAGAATAGAGCTTAGTACAGGACAAGCAAGGGGTTTATAAATTATGTTGTGATCAGTAGCTATTATTTTTATTTATTTTACATTTGTTGACCGGGCTAGTCTAACTGGATATATGTCCATTTTCAGTAGAGGCCCAGGGAGAAAAGCTCCAAAGACATGATACAATTTAAAGTATAAGTACAAACAATACACAATCAACAGATATTATAATAATATAAATAAAAAAAATATCAATTATCATAGTAAATAAAAAAAAAAGTAATTGATAATGGTAATGTGCAGTACAACCTAGAAGATTTAAAAGGGTGTATGTACACTGAGGTTAAGAGTAAAAAATAGTACGAATTGAGTGTATGGAGACATAGTAGCTAGGTGTATGATGTCCAGGCAGTGGGGGAGTTCAGGCCAGTTCAAACTTTTAAGGGCCTTGCAGTGATGTGTATAGTATTGCTTATTGCCAGCAAATTTAGCAACTTTGTTGTAGCATATTTCAAGTTCAGTTTTAACAGATACCTGCAAGTTCTTAAGGACAGGGGCACCATACAAGAGTAAATGAAGGAGGTAAGGTTGCTAGGGTGGTTTTAACGGAGCTAGTAAGAATGTTTTTATGTCTATAAAGCATGTCAAGTTTCTGGTGAATTTTTTTTATTTTATTTTTAATGTGAAGTTCAAATCTGATGTTGTTATCAATTGTCACACCAAACAGTTTTGTATGGGATACAGTTTATACCTCTGCATTGTTGAGGCTTGATTTGTCCTTTAGGTGTGCTTTGGGGAGGAATAGGAGTAGTTTTGTTTTTGGGGGGTTAAGGAATTGTGAAGTTAGTTTTCAACAGAGATGAAGGCTTCTCATGTGATTTCAAGAAGATGCACCAGAGTGTCAGAAATACATATTAGTATTGAATCATCAGCATACTGCATAAGTGATGCTTGCTTAGAAGAAGCATAGAGGTCATTAATTGAAATGTTAAAGAGAAGTGGACCAAAAATTGAGCCTTGAGGTACACTAGTGGTAACAGGGAGGTAAGGGGAGATAGTATGCTGCCATCTAACAGTTTGTTGTCTGTCAGATAGGTAGCTTTTAAACCAATGAAGTAAAGGCTTGGATAGCCGAGATGGTGCAGTTGTTGAAGGAGCTTGCTATGTGAGATGGTATTAAAGGCTTTGAACAGATCCAGAAATATGGAAGAGTTAAGTTTGCCAGAATCCCCTTTCTTGTTTATATTATCTAAAAAGGATAACAGTGCAGTAGTTGTGCTATGACTAGGACGGAATCCATGTTGAGTACTACTTAACAGCTGTTCTGAGTGGAGATGGTGAATAAGTTGAGTGTGGATATATTTCTCTAGGATTTTTGAGAGAGAGGAGAGAATTGCAATGGGATGAAAGTTGAAGACTTTTGTAGAGTTTCCTCCCTTCTGCAATGGGATGACATATGATCTTTTCCAAATGGCTGGGGCATAAGATTCCTGTACAGATCTTTTGATTAAGATAGTTACTGGGTAAGTTATAGCTTCTGGTGCCATCTTGAGGTATTCAGGTGGTAGGTTGTCAGCAGCTGTGGATCAAGGATTAAGTTTAAGTATCAGTTTTTTATAGTAGATATTGTTACAGGTTTTAAGGTGAAGTTGTTAGCATTTGTGGCTAAGGATTGTTTGGATTCCTAGTTTTCAGAGGTTAATGTGGTAGTAGAGGGGGCAGTTGGTAATATGTTATTGGTTTATGCAGGGGAGGATGATGTGCTGTTGATGAGGGCAGTGATGCTCTTTATAAAGTATTTATTAAATATAGTCACTATTTCAAGGGGGAGCAGGTTTGAGAGGAAGACAGATCTTTTTTTAAGCCAGGATTGAGTAATGTGTGAAACGAGAACCAGAATTTTTTGGGCAGTTTTTATGATTAAGGTGTAGTTGGTCATAGTATTGTTTCTTATCTTTGTATATTTGTTTTTTAGTTGTTCCTAATGCAACTATAAACTGACACACAGGAATAAAGATGGTAATTAGTGCACAACATGCAAATGTTATTTTTGACACGGGTGCAAATTTAAGGAGATAAAATTAATCTGGACTGCCTTATCAACTTTGTAGACTGATAACAGGATTACATTAATTTGGAAATTAGACATTAACACAATAAGTTAAATATCTAAAGTCTGCGTATGGTTTCTCTTTTTTCCTTTTCTTTTTTTTTTTGCAATGTTACATACATCAACCAGTTAACTTAACTGAAGCTCTGTCTTTTCCTATACAGAAGGATCATCATTCTCTTTATCCTAATCCACCTTTTACCAGGCCACCAAGGTAAAATGAGCTAGGATGCATGCTCAGGGGCATGGGGTGGACCTGAACTCTTGCTAAGGATGAGAAGTCACCATACTATGCTTCCTATGAGAGGGATCAGGCAATGGGGATGACATCACTTCATAAGCAGGGACTTATTTTCAAGCCCAGAGTTTATCTTCTCTCACTGTCACATAATACAATCATGCAGCTGGAGTTGCTAATTATATCCAGAATATCCAGACCAGCCTACAGTATGACAACTCACTATCCAAAATATCCAATCAAGTCAGCAGTATAAGAGTGCAGCTCTCCTACTCTTTTCTTATTGTAGTTTCATTACTGGTCTAATTCAGCCTTTCCAAACTAGAAAGACTCCCTAACAGAGAACATCAGGGTGCCACTACACTATCACATTAGGACTGGGTTGATGAACTCAGTGGAAGCAGCTGGATACCGAAGTCAATAGGATGTTTCAGGGAAAGAAAAATATACCCACCAAAAATACTTTGTAAGTTTTACCAGTTACTAGCCATAAGTTGATCTGTTAGGGAAGTGTTTTCCCCTAGCAGAACAATTTCTTCCTTCAGATCAGCTGCTAATAATGTTCAAATTACTACAGATATGAAGTCTTTGTTTTCAGATATATGGTGAACTATGGTGCTAAAATTATATAGCATATATCATGCTCTAACTGGCTGCTTCAATTGGCTTACATTTCTTTGGAAAATGGGCTTAGAGAATCAGCAAACCCCATAAGATACTTGATGTTCCAAATGGGTAAATTAATGTACACAGAGAGACCAGTAAAAATAAGTGTGTTTGTTCTGGTACAAAATCTATGTGCCATGACTAAAATTTTACTGTAGCCACTATTGCCTTTCCACTCACTATTCATAGCTGTTAAAAAGCTTTAGTTGGCAATTGAAAGAATAATGTTAGTAACTACAGTAGCAGTTACAAGTGTGTGTGTGTGTGTGTGTGTGTGTGTGTGTGTGTGTGTGTGTGTGTGTGTGTGTGTGTGTGCGTGTGTGCGTGCGTGCGTGCGTGTGTGTGTGTGTGTGTGTGTGTGTGTGTGTGTGTGTGTGTGTGTGTGCATTTACTTGCATGAGAGGGAAGTTATAATAATTAACACTGTGTGTCTGACAACAGTGACATAGTAATTAATTAATTTGATCACAATCAGACACTTGAGTTGTACAGAGAAAATAAAGTGGTTGTAATTGATGGGCACACTTGTTTGTGTGGATGTGCCCGTGCGTCAGTATGTGTGCTTTTCTGTGTCTATGTGTGAGTTTATGTGTCTGTGCCTTTGTATCTGTTTGTGTGTACGTGTATGTGTGTAGATATTTTTAAATACTTACATAACTTATATGCATATAAAATATTTCCTCTAATGCAACAATTACATATCCTAAACCAACATTGATATACTAAGTTGACAAACTATATTACACTACAAGTATACATAAAGTAACTTAACAGATGGCCAATTTCCTAAGCACGATAATACCCTCCATGGTTAGTGTTACAGGTGCATAGATTTATAGGAGGTTACTAGGCTAATAGCCCTAGGGCTTTAACAAGCCTAGCTATGTAATATCCTTGTTCCCCAGTTGACCATGGTTAGATGGTCATTGTTAGCAGAGCAAATCAGTGATTAGCACCAATTGCCCGTGTCCATGAGAGACATAGGTGTCAACCCTGGGGTGAATTTGAGGTCTCCAAGCTAATTGTCAAGGTTGCACTTAAATAGGGTCATTGAGGAGCTCTGCTTCATGTGAAGTGGGAGTTTATTCCACAGGAGCGGCAATCTCTGGCAGACTTATCTGTCTCTCCAACACTTTCCCTTTATGTCACAGGCTACACTGAGATCCCTGGAGCGAGTGACTCTTGTCCCATTTGATTTGCAGATATGCAGCATTTCCATTAGGGCAGGGTCAGAGATCACTCAGTAGGCCTGGCACAGGTCGCTTCTCAGCAGTCTGTAGGATACACAGTACAGAAACAGGGCCTTCAATCCTTCAGTGTAGGTCATATTTTGAAAATCTTCAATTTTCTTGGTTAGAAACTTCTATAGTCTCTCCAGTTGTTGCAGGTGTCTGTTGAGGATCTACTTCAAAAAAGTGAAAACCCACTTACTGGACTCACTGATGAGCAAAACTTCACATCAACAAAAACATCCACTGGGAAAGGAACCACTTGGCCACCATAGGGACATTTGCCTTTTTCCTCACTACAGTGCAGTCTTGGAGTTGGTATATTTAGTTAAGGGGTGTGTGGGGGTGCAGCCCCCCGCATGGGGAGTGTATTGGGTGAAGCCCCCCACTTTGGTGGGTTTAACATGTTTTGATTTGTGTATTTTGTCCTAGTGGCTAAGAGGTTCCTTTCCTATGGACATTTTTGTTGATGGGAAGTTTCTCTTAAGTAAGGTTTTGGTGATTTCTTCTTGATCATCACTGATTCAAGTAACTGTTTTTTCACTTTTTTGAAGCAGACTTTTGGTGAGGTGCATTCAAAAGGGAGCACTGTACTCAATTAGTGGTCTAATGAGGGTTGAGTATAGAGGAGTTATAACATCTTTAGTCTTGGATGCAATACCCTTATTTATGAGATACAGGAAAACAGCAGACCTTTCAAGAATGAACTGGTTCTCTCCACCTGTTCTGTTGGGACTCATAATACCACTGTATAGTCCACTGTTTTCCTGTAATGCCTTCCCTGTTGGGCATTATTGATTGTGTAGTGTATAATGATTCTAAAGCAAGTATGAACTTTTATTTGGCCTATTCCTGTAACTTAATAACGATAAGAAGACGATACTTTGATTTAGTGACTCTATTGTGCTTCAAAGGACAAAAGGCAGATTTGAGATACTGAGCTAAACTATCCCTGAACTACAAGGAGAGTAACAGGGTTTTTACAATACAATGTGAAACATATGACTGTTTTTACAGTGAAGGTTTTGATGCAGCCATACAGCTAATGGAGTAGAGAACTTCAGAACAAAACAAGGCTGTATGGCAGAGAACTGGGTTCTCAAAAAAGAAAGTGAAAGATGTACAAAAGTAAAGACTGTAACATCATTTTAACAATGCAATTCATATTCATTATAAATCGTTAGAATCTACATTTTACACACAGTTGACTTAGCCAGCCTCTGTCTCCACGCATCTCTACAGTATCCTTGAGTAGAAGTCATTTTGAATTTAAGAATTCTGTTTTCTACACTGAAAGGGGTTATCTAACATTAAAGTTAGTGTTTTAACAAATACCCATGGTAAAGAACCATAAATGCTTCATCATACATTGAGTAAGTATAACGAAATGCGTTTTTAGCCATGGTGTGAACTTCCTGTTTAAAGCTGTTAACAAATGTTCTGCATTTTGTCTGTCTGTTCCATATTCTGAGAAGTGCTGCACATTTAGGAAGTGATAAGCTGAGAGATAGTTGTGTCTTTTATAACATTTCTCATACAACTTTGCTACAACAGGTCAGTAATAAAACTGACTTTACGTTAATGTTACATTATTTGCAATATCCAAATGAATACAATACTCTCCAAGACTACAGTTCCAGATGCAATAAATGTACTTTAAAACCTAATGGGAGTATAATTTATATACTGCTTATACAATAGCTCACCACTTATACTGATACTGATTCAAATACTGATACTGATACTGAACTGATACTGATACAAATCCTGATACTGATACTAGTGGTTGACTGATAGTTTTTACTTATTTCTTGAAATAGTAATCTAGCTTAGGCAGGGGCCAGCACAGTAAGACTACATGAAATCTAATACCTTTCCTGTTATTATATAAATTTTCAGGGTCCATAGGGTCTAAGTTGGGATTAATTAATAAAAATAAAAAAGTTTTGGACTCATTGAGGTAAATAGCCGTTATATCCCAGTTTTTGAAAACAAAAAGTAAACTTTCAAGAGGATCTTAAAATTTTAAACTCAAAAGTGCATAATATATTAATCATTCCAGACAAGAGGATTTTTTTTAAACAGCATTATTACAATCTTATATTGTAGGCAATGACAATGGGATATTCACAAAGCTACCAGGATGTGCTTACATCTGTGCAGACTTTGAGGTAACCTTTTGTTATTCAGCACGGGCCCTAACATGATGTTACATGGAGCTGAAGCATGAAAGTGTGCAGTAGCACACAGGGCTGGCTCTGTGGCCATGTTGAAGGCCAAGAGGCAGTCTGTGGAGAGGCATATGGTAAGTAGCCATTTGCTTTCTCCCCCAGAACCACCTCTAGGAAGGTATCTACACACTGAGAAATTCATGAAATGCTTGGCCATATAGATTAGCATTGCTAGCCTCATCACATTGCAATGGTGATAGGGCTAGCATGCCAAAGGCCATGTTTAACTATCAAACATGTCTGTGGTATGGAGACTGGGGTGGTGTGAGCCACTAGATGCTAGGGACTGCACTACCTTTAAATGCCATAACAGCACTGACATCAGTGCAGGGATCCAGGGATAAGTCAACAGTTAAGTCTCATAGAGGCACCAACATCACTCTGATAATTGTGGGGATGGGGGAAACACCAGACACCAGGGATAAGTCAACACTTAAGTGCCATAATGGCATCAACAACAATATGGGGATCATGGCATCGACAACAATATGGGGATCAGGGGTGGGGGAATCATTAGCTACAAGGGAGCCTGCAAATGTGTCATAATGGCACATACTACAATACAGAGATTGGGGTGAGGGGAAACACAAACACAAGCCTCCAGGGCAAATACAAATGTGCCATAACGGCATTTGAAATACTACTGTGATCAGGGGTGAGGGGACAGACTAGCCATTAAGCATACTAGGCATGCTGTAATCTCACTACATTTATTATGGGGCTCTACAATGGGGAAAGTCATGCGGGGCAGAGAAGTCAGGGACAGGTTTGGGGACTGCAGTATATGTGTGTTTGTGTACTTGTGTGTGTGGGAGAGTGACTTGGTGAAATGCCAAGACCTAAACAATCAGCAATTTAATACTGCAACACGCAGATTAACACTGATCTCATTTGATGGTAGTAACTGTGATTCAGAGATATGCAAATTAGCCAAGAATGAGCTCTTTCCTCATTGTGGCTAATGTGTCTGAATTGCAAAATACTGCATCATGGGATTGGGGCCTTTAGGCCCTTTAAGAAATTCCCAGAACAGGAACACATACAATAAAAGTAAAGAAAATAAACCTTAGCAAACATTTCTCATTTTCATGCATTATACATATATGTTTTCTTTTTAACAATTATCATTCATTCCATCATTATACAAATTGTTCAGTTCCTGCCTTCGCTTATAAGTCATTCCTCCTCATGAACATTATTCTGCATGTATTGTTATCACAAATTACGTTTACTTTTATGTAGTTTGCTCCTTCTCTTTTCTTAAAAAAACATTTCCAGTTCTTTTATCCCTTTTGCAATACTAAGGGAATTTGTTAAGCTTTAATTGACTTACTAGTTTGTAAAATATCATTGACAGGAATTTTTTCCTATAAAACTTTTCTGTTATTTTCTTCAGGTTTTCTTGAAGTTGTTGCCAATGGGCACAGCACTCTAAACTTGCCACACAGTTCTCATTTGCCATTATATCACCAAAGCTAAAGTTTCACCCCTTCATATCTCCCCAATATGGAGGCTTCACCCTCACACTTTGATCTCTACATGCACTACTTCTGAGGTCACATCAACTCAGACAAAAGGAAAATGCAGTTAAACTGTTTTGTCATGTTGGTGCAATCCCAGAGGTTGTATATTTGGAAATCAATGTATAGGACAAAGCCCCACATTAAGTGTGCAGGGGTGAAGCCCCTTGAAAGAAATAATTTTACATAAGGTATCTGACAGTTATGCATTGTGGATTAGCAATGTGGTTGGTCACATCAACTCCAGTATGTTAGTCAGCATTAAGCCACAATAGGCCCATTTCATCAATAGGTTGCAAAGTAGTAGTGTAAGTTATCACTGAGGTGCTCATGCATATCAGATAAAAGCCAGGAGTAAACATCTAAAAATAAATATGAAAAGATATTAAGGATTTTAGCAGTGTTATCATACATGTTCAACTTTGTGAATTAAAGAAATAGTTTTTAGACATCTCTATTTTTATTATTCTAGCTAAATATGCTGATAAAAATTGGGCCCACTCAGAGTGCTTGGCCACATACATGCACTCAACCATGTAGAAGCGAATTAGGGAATAAATTAAGTTAATTCTAAAAATATTAAATCTTCTCTTGCTGTTTATCTCTTGTTGTTTATCAGAGTAGTTACAAATCTCTAGCTTCTGCAGAGCTCCTGATCTATTTCTTGGCTAATTTTCTTCAGTTGTTCCATTTTTTATGACTGGTAATCTTGCATATTAAAAAAGTACAAATCAGACTCTTCAAAGAAGACATAAGAAAAATATCACATAAAAATGACAATGTCACAATGATACAGAAAAATACTAATGCAACGATTAAGATAGTATTACATGATTAGAAATATCCAAACAAGTTAGCACAGGAAACTTGAATTACTAAATGTGACAGAGGAGAAAAAATCATTAAAATGGTGAGATATGGATTGGGAATATCAAGAGAAAATGGAGGGAAATAGTAGGGAGGTGCTGGATATGAACGGAGAGTTATATACAGTATATCCAAGTAAAGAGGTCAATTGAAGTAATGCAGGAATGAACTTCTGATTAAAATGTAATGAAATATGGAGGATGAGATTAAGAAAGGGTGGTTTAGAAAATTCAGATGAATGTGTCTGCACTGTAACAGTTATAAGCTGCATCTCTGAATAAAAATTGCCTAAGATCATATCTAAAAAAATTGTAAGAGGAATTTGTTTTAGATCATTAGGAAGGGACTCCCAGTTTACAGGATGAAGGAAAGAGAAGCTTTGGTCTGTACAGTGGAGTTTGGTTCTTAGAGTTTGAAGGGTGATTATGTGTTGGGTGAGAGAATTTAAGGTTATAACTAGAGCTATGAAGAGATAGGTGGGTAGCAATGTAGAGGATGGACTCAGGTTTAATTAGTTTGAACAAAAAAGAGCCTAGTTGCAACTTTATCCTGTGAGGGATTGTAAATCAATGTGCTTTGAGGACCACATTACAGTGGTGTTCTGACTCAGGGGGCTAGTGTGATGAACCTGCAGATTTTGTTGGCTGTGATTTACAGTGAGGCATGATTAGCTTTGGAGGCTGTGGTGGAGCCCATATTCCAGTTGGGAGAGAAGTTTCCCATTGCCAACTACATTTCTGCCTTCTGGATAAAGAAAGTGTGATATTTTCCTGACATAGAACACCTCAGAGTTGATTATTATTTGATTAATCTTATATGATATTGGAAATTAAGTTGTTGATTTAGCCAGTTACCTGAGTATCTGAATGTTGAATTATTTAAAGTGTGGTATTGCTATTGATTGTAATCTGCCAGTTGGAGTTTTTTTTTTTTTTTTGGTATTCAAATTTAGCTTTTTGTCAGTTAGCTATTTGGAGAATAGCCAGGTCCAGATACAGGAGTAGGAGTAGTAGGATTTGTAAATCACTATACCATTTACATAAAATATTATAGGTATGTGGTGAAAGTAATTTGGAAAAGACTTAACAAGCAGGAAAAATAGGAGTGGTGAATGGACTGACTCATGTGGAACTCCTTCAGGGGGGCGGGCAATTGTGGAAGGACAGATGGATTTTTCTGTGCTGACAGTGAAGTGCCTGACTGTTAGGAAGCTTTTGAATCATGGCAGGACTTGGTTACTTATTCTAGGTAAGGAGAGCATCTAATATAAGGCTGTGGTCTAACACAGGAAAAGCTTCAGTGAGGTCAATAAATATGGCTCCAGTGGGGTGGCCCTTAAATAAGTTTGTCAGGATATCATCTGTTTTTTTAAACAGTGCAGTCTGGGTGCTTTTAGAAATCCAGAAGCAGTGCTGTTTAAGGGTGAGGGTTCTGTAGGAAAGCAAATAGTCACAGAAACGGTTGTATATAATGTTTTTCAAACATTTTGCTCAAGGTAGCAGAACTGATGTTGGTCAGATATCTTGTGTGGAGGCTGGCTCGAGAGCTTTGGGAATAAGCTTTACAATAACATACTTTCAGATGGAGGCAGGGCTAGATCCAGCACTAGGTGACCTAGTCAGTTGCTTAAGAACCTTGAAGTGGCTGGGGGGATAGGCAGCCACACATTAAATTAAATTAAAAATATATATATAGTTTTTGGCAGTGTACTACCGCTTTAAGAAGTTTTCCTGCTCTCCTGCTCTCAGCGTCTGTATGCATCTGCATCTTGTGCTCATCTGCTGCTTTACTTTCAGCAAATGAGAAAGCAGACAGGTCAAGAATGAGATTTAAATTTGCTACTTGGAACAGCTGGGTGTAACAAATAGGAGAAACTGGAGAGCTGGGCAAGAGTTCCATTGTTTAATAGAAAATAGGAACAACAGTGTGTCTGCATGCTCCTAGCAAAGTGTCTTAGAATGAGTGATGTATTTATTTAACTAATAACTTGTAATCAGCTGTGTATGACAAACATGAGGCTTTTTACAGGTATAAGTTTTTTTTAACAAAAGCAGCTCTATGTGTGCTCCAAGCAAATTGGAACAGTGTGCGTGTGTGTGTAATGGCCTAGTGAGGCAAGCCGTATGGTTAAGTGACTTTCTCATGCTCAAATCCTGTACTTTAGCTACAGGAGAAGAGCCTTAATATTTTACATCAACTACCTGACCTCAATTAGATTTTTTACTTTGGTAAATCAATGAGGATTAGTCAGTCTGTGTCAGTCATTAGAGTTTTACAGTTTTTTTGTGTATGTTTTACAACATACATCTTGATGCAAAACCTGTTCTGATAACTTTTTAATCTATTTAGAGTAGACTGCTTTTATATTCACTTTTGCATCTCATCTCTGATTTTTCTTCATATTTATGGCCTGTCTTTGAGCAAGTCACTTAACAACACAGTGCTTTAGGGGAATTGGGAATTTGGGCTAGGCTCTTAAATGGTCCCATGGACTGCAAGACTTGTCACTAGTCCCTTAGAACCAATATAGTTATGATGTAAAGAAAGGAAATTGACTGTAGTAAACAGGAGCATCATTACATGAGCCTTGTTCTTTGGCTGTCATTCTTGGTGTCCTTAATGTTGTCACTGTGTTTCTTATTTAGCTACAAATAAATTGGATGACATGAAGCCTATGACTTTAATGTTAATATTTTAACCATGAATACATTTTTAATTTAGCTTTCTTTTTGCAGACACACAGGTATAAAATGCACTGTGTTTGGGCTAAACCCCTTTGTCTAGCACTTAGTGCAGATGGGTAAGCTTATGAGATGTTAAAGCACTCCTGCCTGTAGCACATGGTTTGTTTCCCTCAATGTTCATTTGTCTTCTATGGCTCTGCCATGTTACTACACCAGATACTGCTCCTGAGCTGCTCCTGAAAAGGGATACATGTTCGGTGGGCTGTCCCAAGCTGTTAGCAAATGCATTATACATTTTGTGTTTTGAATTCATGCACCCTTCACATAGATGATAATTAATACCTTTCTACATGCTACTTGCGTATGAATCCCAGCACATCTCTTGTAGTTTAATGGTTTGCCGGATGCGTTTTCACTAAATTTGAGTTTCAAGGGAAGAGAAGTTTACTGTTTGTCATGTGAAGTCTGTTTTCGATCTAAGAGTGTCTTGTTTAAAACTGTCTGTCAGTGTTTCTTCTGTAAAACTTGAAATAGTTTTAAATTAGATACAAATCTTAAAGTAAAGAAGAAAATAGCATATACACTGACTGTTTTGAACAGTGTTTATGTTAACTGGGAAGAGACAGCCAAGTAGTGGGATAGCAGTATGGCTGGTGGGAGCCTGATTCATTACCCTGCATAGAGACCCATTTATCCACCATCTGGCTCTGTAGACTCTGAAGGTGCCATGCAGAAACAATACTGTATTATTAACCATTCAAGTAGGTCAGACCTATACTGAGTGATATCAGATAGGATACTTATTCTTGATGACAGAAAAAACATAGATAAAAAATGAGATGTAGGTGTTTTGTAAGCATGTAACACCCCCCCCCCCCCAAAAAAAAATATTCTATATGCAGTCATATTTTTGATTTTTGTAAATACCTTTGTTGAAATTATCACTTGTGACATAGGCTCATTCACATAAATTAAAGTTATCAAACTATTAACAAGTTAGTATTAACAAACATTATGCTTCACATATATTGCTATATATCATATAACCAAAACAGCACTACATTAATTATTCAATTCCTGCTCCCTTTTTTTAAACAAGAAACATCTTTATTAAACCATCACTTACAATATAAGCAATCATACATTTATATAAATGAAAACAAACCACACCAACACAATCCTCGTTGCAAGCATTTTACATCACAAATCATACTGACACACTCCCATATGCAAACATTAAACATCACTTATAATCTACTCAATCATTTTCAGTCAAACATTACATAGCTCATTTAAGTCCTACCTTCTTTTAAACCTCATTCTTCTTCTGTATATATTGTTCCCACAATTCCCATTTTTTATAACGTATGGGTTGTTGAAAAAAAAACTTTCTTGAGCATTTGTATTAGCTATAATTGCTTTGCTTTATTCATTGTACTAAATAATTATTTATTTCAGGTAGCCAAGATGGTGACAGGCTAACAGCTTAGTTTTTCAGCTCTTCCATTTGAGTTATATTTCTGACAGGCATTATTAAGTTTTTGACATTGGGGACTCTTCAACTTTGAAGATTATCTTCTTTTTAAGATTTTGGAAGACTACATCTGGAATTTACATTTTCAGATTTCTTAATTCCTATCAACATTCAAACAGAGGTTTTCGCCTACTCTTCAGAATGAGTTATTCCAAAACTAACTCACATGACCTGTCATTAAAGAAGGAACTACAATCACTTCTTCCTAGCATACAACACCTCTCAATAAAACCGGATAAAATAGATAATAAGCTAGATAATTTCACAGAAAAAAACACAAAACAAATGGAACAGTTGCATGAAATAATAATGCAACAGAAAACTCAGATCTCTAATATAGTAGGGTTTCAGAAGAAAAACATAATATTGAATTTTTATTAAAGCAAAATACTTCTTTATTAAGTAAAATAGATGATCTTGAAAATAGGTCTAGGAGGAACAATTTATGCATTTATGGATTACCTGAAAAAAATAGAAGGTGACAATACGGTTAATTTCCTCACATCTTTGCTCCCTAAGACTTTGAATCTACCTGAGTCTTTATCATTTGGTATTGAAAGAGCTTACAGGTCTCCTGTGGTCCCTTCATCATCAAAAAAGTAAATACATATCTGAGATCCATAATCGTGAGATAAGGACTTGGTATTAAAAACTGCTCGGTCAAATTCTCCTATTAAACTAAATGAGAGTATAATAAGATTTGACAATGACTATTATTCATCTGTGATTTCAAAGAGAAGAGTTCCTCCCTCTGACAAAAGAATTGAAAAAAAAGACAGAAAAAAAGTTTTTTTTTTACAGAAGGTACTAAAACTTTTGAAACACCTGAATCAGCTATATCCTTTTCAAAATCAAACAACATTTTGGAAGAAACAGAAGAAATGGAATGGAGCAATAGATCATTGAAAAGACAAACAGCAAAGAATGGGTGAAAAACTACTGACAAGAAGAAGATAAAAATTAAAGGAGAAATAAATATCAATTTTGTTTTTTTTTCTCTGATCTATTTATATTCCTGGTACTATTTTCCATTTTTACAACAAAAGTTGCAACTTATACAGGCAGGAAAATAAAGGGAAAAAATTAAAATAAATAAATAAATATATATATATATATATATATATATATATATACACACACACACACACACACACACACACACACACACACACACACACACACACACACACACACAAAACAGTAAGGTAAAGTGATTTAACTTTTTATATCATTCCTTATAACATCATAAACAATCTAATGTAATTAATATTTATTTGCGTGTTATTTGAAAATATTCTATTAGCTATAAGTAAACTTTAACTAATTATTTGTTTTTTTCTTCTTTTTTGACTGTGTTTTACAGTTGTAGCTGTCTTTCCTGTGAGCAAGTGTTATGTTTTGCAGGCTGTTTTTTCTTTGGTAGTATGTTGGTGGTATAGAGATTTTTTGAGGAGATTATACAACATTCTAAAGGGGGTATCATTTTATCTGGTGACTTTAATTGTATTTTGAATGATTGTAATACTAACACAATAAATAAGAGTAGGAAACCAGCATCATCTAATCCATTATAGACTTCATAGATATGTATAATATTAAGGACATAAACAAATTCTCAGAGGCAAATTCATTGTTTTTTTTGCACATTATTCACAAAATGGTACTTAGTCTAACATAAAGTATGTATTCTAAGTTCCCATATGTCCATTATCCAATCATAATGCAGTTACCTTTGAATTGAAAATGAGTGTCAAAAACATACTTCTATTAGTAGAATTCCATCATATGTAACTAACCTGAAAGATTTTTAAGGAATTTTATAACAAAGAAATTCAATCCTTTATAGATGTAAATTTAACCGAGGATCTATCTGAAATATATGTGTGGGATTCTTTAAAATCATACCTATATGTTAAAATTCTATCCTGGTATATTAATAAGAAAAATCAATGTAATAAAGAATGATTAGACCTACAAATGAAAGTTGATAAACTTAAATTGGATATTCAAAAGGGTAATAAAATTTAGCAAAAGAACTTGATGAGATGAATAAAAATATTTAGAGACATTACATCATATTAAAGTGAGTTCTTCTATGAATCATAAAAATCTATGTAGATTAGCAATCAGAACTAAAAAGATTATTAAATCTAACCAAATAAAAGAAGTCTATATTCCTGGAAATAGAATAAAAGGTTTCAGATTTAGAAAGAATTTTAGAGGCATTTAAAATACATTTTAATTTAATTACCTTATATGATCCAGTAGTAGAAGCACAAAGTATAATAAAATCTTTTTTATGAAACATACCAAAAATAAATTAATAGAAGATCAGATAAAATAAACAGATAAGTCAGTTTTAATCTATGAACTTAAATATAAAAATATGCAAAATACAATTAAACAAAGCTCCTGGAATTGACATTATTATTCCTGAGATGTACAAACTATTACCTAAGGAAACTCTGGCAATATTGTTGAGTGTTTACATTAGTTAAAGAAGCAAAAAATATCCCCGTCTTGGAAATATACATTAATTTCTTCAATTTTAAAGTTGGAGAAAGGTGAAAAGGAATGCTCATCTTGTAGACCAATATCCCTATTAAATGTTGATTATAAGATTTTTATGGCAATGCATGCTAACAGAATTAAACAGTTTGCTGACTGATGAAGATCAAACTGGTTTCATACTGAAGAGAAATACATATAATAATATTAAAAGAGTACTTAAAATAATTGACTATATCAATATTACAAAAGGAGGTTTGACCCTAGTAAGTCTAGACACTAATAGTGCCTTTGATTCAGTTCATTGGGATTATTTCCTGCTGGCTTTGAAGGAATATGGTGTTTCACAAGATTTTTTATAGCTAATTGGATTGTTATTTGAACATTCTTTAGCTTATATAAAGATTGGATTTTATACTTCTAGACCAATTACACTTACAAAAGGTACTAAGCAAGGATGCCCATTGTCACCATTATTATTTGCCATAGTCATAGAACCATTTCTGAATTGTATCAGATGAAATGTTAACCTCAAAGATATACACATTAATAATCATTTCAATTCTAAAATTCATTTGATGGCAGATGATATTGTATTAACTTTGAATGATTATGGCAACTCGTTACAAGTTTTATTTGAGAGAATGGAACTCTTCTAAATGATTTCTGGCTTTACATTTAGTGATAATAAAACTAAGACATTACTTATAAATTGTAATAATCATAATATGGATAAGAAATTCACCAAATATATAGTTCTAGGTAATAGAATTGAGTATCTAGGGGTTATATTATCAAATTATATTAATGAAATATTAATTATATCAATATTTTAAGTAAAATAGAAGGCTTACTATCAAAATGTGGAAAATCAAAGCAATTTTCTACCTTTTGATCAAATTCATTTTCCTAATTTGGTTGTTGTTGTTGTGTCTTTCGGCTTTTCCTGGTTAGGGGTCGCCACAGCGGAACTCCGGTCCGCTAATGATTGGCAGTAGATTTTTACATGCTGAGTTGCCAGCCCTGATGCACAACCTTCAACAACCAAAATATTGGAAATGGTAACCATGGAATTGACATTTGAACATCGGAAGGTCCAATATCAAAAGTACATGTTACCAGTAATGTTTTTGCAGGGGCAAGCTCCCCTGTGCCACCCCCACACCCCCTGCATATTATATATTCCAACTCCAAGATGGCACTACAGTAAGGAAAAGGGTAAATTTCCTGATTCCCCACTGAAGTGCAATCTGTTATCAGAACATTGAAAGCACAATAGCGAATGTACACTACCATTCACTAATGTCCATTCAAACGATTTTCAGAATGGCATTACAGAAAGTAGAAAAGACACATTCGACTATCCCAGTTTCATGTAAGTGTCATTCCACATTTTAATAGTAAAGCAAATAAAACATCTTATGGATAATTGGAATATTTTTTTACAATGGAAGATGGTTTTTTCTTAATTAAAATGATTATTTTTCTAAAAATATTATACCTTATGCAAGCTATTTCTCTTCCTCTTTACAAAGAATGTATACATCAATTTAATAAAGTAATGTTAAACTTTTATGGTATCCCAATAAACCTAGAATAGCATTAACTCATCATCTAAAACATTGGATAACAGGTGGAATTGGCTTCCCAGATATAGAAATGTATGCATTATCGTCCATTATTAAGACAGTAACATTATGGTTAAATTCTACTTATTCTGCTAGGTGGAAACAAATACAGGAATGCATTTGGTTTAAATGAAATCACTCATTGCCAGTTCAATATAATACAATATTTTCCAATAATTTTCACTGGTTGGTAAGAGAATATATAAGTAATACATGAAATATATTTAAAAACTATTTGAATAAAAATCCAGGATTTAGGTCATTTCTATTGTACCCTATAACCTGTACACAGAATAACATTAACACCACTGATGTTTCAAAAAATATTACACTTAGGGAAAAAATAATATATTGGCATCAGTTAATGATTTCTGGAAAAGTTCTCCCTACAGAATACATTATGAGCAAATATGATATAAATAGTGAAATTTGGCTAGAAATACAAACTTTAAGACAATTTATTATTAGTAAACTAGAGTTAATGCATATAACTATCAAAGATACTGTCCCCAAATTTATAGAATTTATGATTATCATAGGAAATCAAACAGTAAAAGGAAAAGGCCATCTAAAATACATAAAGTAATCAAATATACAAAATCATATTATAAAGAAAACATTTTGGATTATTACAGATCAATTAATAATCAACTTCCCAGTGAAAATAATAAAAAGTTCATGCCAATTTCTTCAAAGCAAATAACTTTGTCATTGCAATGGAAGTTGTTTTCTTGGAAATTTATGCAATTTGTGCTGTGAATGTTGGCCTAATTGTTAAGGTATTTCCCTTACAACCACAAGATGCAGGGTTTGAGTCTCACAAGGGATAATTGGCTAGGCTTAAAATGTCTCACAAGGGCAGTTAGCTTAGTACCAAAACTATGAACTATATAACCTTTATTACTCCTCATAAAATTGAATTAATATTTAAGCATGATATTGTGTGTTGGAGATGTAAATTAAAATTAAAAATGGATTGGCAACATACATTTTATGATTGTACATTGCTTAAGTCATTTTGGGGAAAATTGATTTTTTTTGCAAACTGTTTATAATGAGAAATTACAGGTAACTAAATCTTTGATTTTGTTTAATGTTCCAATACCTAAGTGTGTTCCCAGATCAAAATATTCACTTTTATGGACTTTTATTAGCTATTGCACATAAAGTAATTAATATGAATTGGAAGAGTGAGGCTTTTCCTTCATTTAAAGATTTCAAGAATAGTGCACTTAATGCTTCTCAACTGGAACTATCTACAATCTGGTTAAAAGCTATAGAGATACTTGGGAAAACTGACTGCAATATGACCTGAAACAGAATTATAATTTGAATGACCAATAATTGTTTTTAAGTTTTATTTTATTTTAATTTACTGTTATGAAGTTTTTTCATTCATGTAGTTAGTTTGTTCTAAAAATGATGTTTCTTTTTTTTCCTGTTATGAATTTTTATACTCTTTAAATCTTAATAAAATATTTGAGAAAAAAAGAATGATTTATTTCACTAATAGGCCCGGATTGTGCAATATAGTCTAACCATGTTGCATTTTAGTAATTTCTTTACAGCTTCCAGCTACTGCAAAGGGGTTGACATTTATCGGGGTCATATAGTCTGCACTATTTGGAGTGATGATCTAAACAGTCTGATCTTCAGCATTCATTATGTAAACATTTTTATATTTTGCTGTAATACAGTCTTCTCGAAAGATCAGATTGCAAAGGGTTTCTGTATTTAGTTAAAAACTGTTACTTTGGTGATTAGTACAGAGAACTAAAGCTCCAACATGTTAATGAGCTATCTTCTTGTGGCAAGGGTGTATGGTTTGAATCTTTCCACCTTCATTTACCTACTGTGTGATATTGAGGAAGTCACATAACCAGACAGCACTTTGGAGTAAACGGGACTTTGAGCTGGGTCTGTTAATGATCTCCTAGACTGCATGCCAAGTAACTCTAAACCTGGTGTCATTATTTGCAAGCCAACCTCTACTGCATAGTTGATAGTTCAGAAAATATTATGGTGATATCACCATCAGAACTTTTTTTTAATTTAACATGGGTAACTTATTCTTCAAGGGCAGCAGCTACTGTGTTTGTAGGTGAAGCACTGGAATTCATATTTGTTTTCCAGCAGCAACTTCTGCATTAGTAATAGCTCTCTTTACTGTTGAATTATTCAGATGACTTTTACTTATGCAGTGATTCTGCATATTGACTTAACATATGTTATTAGGTAATTAACATTTCGTATGCTGCCATAAATACTCTTCTGGCTGGATATTATGGCACGATTTGAGTGATCTTTATACAGTTTAATGTAGTTCAGCGAAGGCTATCAATGAAGACCATGTAATTTATACCTTCATAACCATAAATGCTGTACACCATCAACAAAGTGGCTACAACTGCTGATCATCATAGTCAGGGGCTGTCTGTGGATGAAAGTATCTTATGCTCTTATCTGGTCATTTTTAAATGGTCTTTAATTTGGCTTTGTAAGACATATGTGTGTATGTGTGTGAATTAAGTAGGAATACTTTGGCTACTGTTTATTGGCATGAAACATTTGAAATATGTGACTTTGGTCATCATTATTATTAATTTTTTACACATACATCTGAGAAGGATGTAGCTATAAATAAAGGGGAATGGCTGCAGGGTGATGGGGTGGCTGGTCCATTACCTGCCTCGGACCCCTTTTGACCATGATCCTGCTCTGAATGGAGGGTATAATATTGTGTGTGAAATCATTGTTGAATAGTACAGAAAGTGACAAGCCAGGGATGAATGTCATCTTTTTGTTCCTAGTAGAAATGAAAGGTAAAGCAATTAAATAATTTCATCCAAGTATATGTTTCAGTTTTCTAATAAAATCCAGACCTAGGCAAACAATTAAATAGTAGAAAAATCTGCCAAATATATTTTCATTATACAACACACAAACGTGCATACAATTAAAAATATAGGAGACAGTTTTCATTGATTTTACCATTCAGTATCTAATAATCTCATTTGTGTCTCAGAAATTCTGACTTTTACATTTTATGTAACACTTCCCAGCATTTAATGTAGGAATACTTTTAGAAAATCTGTTTTTCCTTTTATAGACAGTAAAATCATTGCAAGCAGTTTCTATGTAAACAACCAAAACTGTTTACAAAACATGACTGGATGCCTTTGAAAGTTTCAGAACCCTCTGAAGTAATTATGAATATTCAGCTTGAATCTCAGAATTTTCTTCTAATAATACTTTTCAGAAACTCTTTTTCATTTCATTGACAGAAAAATCTTTGCTAGCAATTTCTGTGTAAATAGCCTAAATTGTAAAATATAGACACCTTTGAAGGTCTATTAGCCCTCTGAAGCAGTGACAAATTCCCAGCATTCATCTGTCTGCTGATTGGATACATGAAAATGCCAAGTACGAACTAGCTTGACACATAATGTTATTACTCAGATGAAACTTCTTTTCATATCAGAGACATGTTTCTGTATCTGCCATTCACTGACCAGAATACAGTTTCTATGTAAACAACCAAAACTGTTTACAAAACATGACTGGATGCCTTTGAAAGTTTCAGAACCCTCTGAAGTAATTATGAATATTCAGCTTGAATCTCAGAATTTTCTTCTAATAATACTTTTCAGAAACTCTTTTTCATTTCATTGACAGAAAAATCTTTGCTAGCAATTTCTGTGTAAATAGCCTAAATTGTAAAATATAGACACCTTTGAAGGTCTATTAGCCCTCTGAAGCAGTGACAAATTCCCAGCATTCATCTGTCTGCTGATTGGATACATGAAAATGCCAAGTACGAACTAGCTTGACACATAATGTTATTACTCAGATGAAACTTCTTTTCATATCAGAGACATGTTTCTGTATCTGCCATTCACTGACCAAACAAATAATACTGAAATTAAGGCATTATTTACTATTCTAGTTGGATTTTTTTAACTCTTCTTTTCAGCCAGTGACCTTTGAGTGACATCGACTGTATGTGCCTGTTTAACCTAGCACTTACTGAATTTTCTCAAAAGATGAAAGCCATTCTGTACTTCCAACCAGGGAATTTGGCAGTGGAAGCAGAAATCAGCACTGAATTCCAGTACAACAGTGGAGTATAGCATTTCTTATTCCATGTATATAATAAATTATACAACAAAGAAGGTGTGCTTTATCTCTATAGAATTTGACTAAAAGGATTTGGAGATTGCTGTTAGTAGCTTTGAATTCAATATGGAAATGATAACAGAACTCAATCTAGCTTTAGGTAACAACAACATTACTAGTTTGATAACATAGTCTATTAAATGAGGGCACAGCCAGTACTGTAAGCTTAACTCCACTCATTTTTTTCTGCCCATCTGCCATGACTGCAGGCAGCCACATGTATGTAGTACTGAACATGACACTTTTCACTAATCCTCAGTACCATATCACTCACGTGAACATGACACTTTTCTCCAGTCCCTAATGCTGTGTCAGACATGTTGCAGCTGTCTTACAAAATGTATATTGTTTGACATGGCTGTAATTGTGATTTAGAAACTCTGCAGTCATCCATTTTACAGCACGTTAAAGAACATAAATGTGAACATAAATGTCCTACATACGCATGGAATATGGACTCATCTGAACAGTGCATTAAATTGATGGCTGCATTTGTACAAGAGGTGTTCGGTTACCATCACTGATATTTCTGTAGGTAAAAATAACTTCATGCAAAGGGCTTATGTTTCACATGCTGTTTCTAAATTTGTACTTAGTGGATCTTCTAAGGACAGGAAAAATGTTCGGCTGTACTGCTTTCTATTCTTCACGGACTAGTTTGCTGCACTGGCCAGCAATAAGAAAAAGACAAAGCTTAAAAAGCACAGGGCATAAACTATATAGAGTACTGCCATTTTGTCGAGCTTCATTCTAGCTTGACCTTCCCTGCTTTATTCAATAATACTGTCTGTAACACTTGCAGCTTGGAAGACATAATTAGGTTCTGAAGAAGAAGAAGATAGTCTGAAAGCACTAAGGAATGTTTAAGTAATAAAACGTGAACATATGTGCAATGGCAGATCACATTCTCAGGAGCATAATACAGCACAAGGTCTGAGACCCAGTGCATTCAGCCAATAAAAGGATAGTAAAATGCTTTCTGTATGCATCCTTTGAGTGAGTTATAAGGCTTATAGAATAAGTTCTCATGCTCCAAACACTGAAAGATAAACTGCATAGTTTAAAAAAATCACATTTACCAATATGTATGGTAATATCGCCCTACTACATACCAGCAGATACTAGTTCATGACACTTCTATCTTTGTTTTGTTGCTAAACAATCTGTAGTGACACTATCCTTTTTCTGTCTTGCAACATGCAAGGAGCTTTAGTTATTGAAGTGTTCATTGTGCTAGTACTACATAGTATGTGTTATTTGCTGCCATCACTAATATGGTGCCACTACACGTCATAGAGTAGCAAGTCTGCAAGGAGCAACATGCCATAAAACTAACAAAACAGGAGATTTAATTTAGTGCTGCCTCTGACCATGGATATAGTAATATATTATCAGACTGTTCTAGCTGGATGCATATGTGACGCCTGTGCCCTGGCCCGAGGAACCTCAATCCTCACCACTGACACCAGTGAGGAGCATCTCCTATAGGAGGAAAGGATAACAAATACACACAGCAAAGTGAAATTTCCCTTAAGAGCACACAGAGATCACAGTCTGGGGATTGTCACTCCCTTGCTCTCCAGGTCCAGAATAAGACTCCCCACTGGCACAGCTATAGGGTCCAGATCTTAGCCTAGTAGGCAAGCTAAAACCTCCAGCACGCTCTCTGTCCAACCAGTGCTTTGTGTTCCTGCCCACGTAGTTGACACACACACACACTTTGAGATAGGAGTTTATACAACCATACAGACACTCCTGGGGAAGGCTGGCACAGGTTCTCCAGCTGTGCCCCTTTTCTGCCCAGTCTAAAAGGTAGTACCACTTGCCAACACCCAATAATATTTATCAGCTACTCAAAGCCCTTAAACAGGTGTACAATTATTACTGTGCAATATTATTATTCAATTGGTAAGTGTGACTAAACAGTCAAGGCTTATTAGAGTGACTTGGTACAGGATCACTATACACATGCAATGTTATCTAGAGCTTAAATTATCTCTACACAAAACAGCCACAGTTAAAATGGTTTAAAAATATTTAATAATAAATAATCAAAACACAAGACAATACTTTTTACTACACAGTGCTAATCAAGAGTTCAGAGATCACAGAGAAATACTTAAAATAATTCAGTAGTACAGTTCTCACATCACAGAAAAACATTTAGTCTAATCTTTCTAGTTTCTAGCTATTCCTAAGAGAAAACACAAGTCTAAGATAAACTTACATATAGAATACAGGCAGAGTGCTGATGAGTTGGATGGTCAAGACAAAAATGCTTAATGCTCTCTGATTCTCTCTGTTTTTAAAATCCCATTCCTGGTTCACATTACATCATTCTTCACACTTCCCTGGGTTCCCAGGCTAACAGAAACTACATTTACATTCTTCATCTCTGGGCAGAAACCAGAGCAATAAAGATAATTTATGCATGCAAATTCTGACCATTAACTCTGGCCTTAAAACAATAGCAAGAATTCCTTCATCTAGACCAGTCAGAGCCGTGGTTACATCAAAGGGTCACAATATGCTTTACTTGGTCAGTAGACTGCACTGTTGTTACATTTTTTTCAGTTCTACATGTAACACTATTTTTACCATTTAAGACAACAAGCCTGTGGTTTACATTAATATTTACAGATGACAGAATTATCTCCAAAATTCTATCTGGCTAGGCTGGCAGTCTTCATCTATCTTTACCCAATCTTCACAGCATACTTTCCATATTGCCTTTAGCAAAAGTGTAGGGTCTCCCTCTGCATGTTCTCAGGTTAAATTGAGTAGAATACCAAGTGCATTGAGTGAAAGTGGAGATAAAGAAATGAAATTCATTCCTGGAACAGCTGGCAGGGGGTACAAAATGGTCCTCAGCAAAAGTAGCAAGCCTTTGTTAGTGGTAGACAGATTTTGGTGCTATACGGGAGGTCACCAAATGGGCTCTCATATTGGCTGTCTATTGAAAAGTGGGCTATCAGTTCCAGAGTTCAAGTAATCACCACTGGTACAGCTGGAAGGGATGAATTAACCAAATCAACAGACTATCACCATCCACCATATCAATATAAGGTTGGGATGGCATGTATCTGACTTCCATAAAGGGGGAAGTTTCTGAATCCAAGGATGTGTCTGCAATTATCATGCATGTCAACGGACTAGTGAGATAGTATGTATAGCAGGCACCTCACAAAAAGGCACTGCAGAAGCTAATATGGAGGAGAAGATGCAAGAGGTCTGTTATGGCAAAAAAGGCACTTACACACCTGGTACAGGTTACAGAGGATGATGTTCCATTATGGTCTGGTGGATCATTATGAAGTGTAGGATGGAAGGGACAACCTCTGAATTCTTACTGCAGAGGAGAATGTACAATACCTTGTTATCAGTCCTATATGGCTCATGGAGATGCTCGTTTCTATGTGAACATCAGTGTATAGTCAGTTGTATACCATCCATGGGTGTCTTAAACATGGCATACAAACAGGTATGGACCTATATTTTACTGCCTTTTAACTAGCAAGAACCAAGTTGTATATTGCATGTTCACTGAACAAATTTTCCTTTTCATCTGTAGAAAATACTTTAAACAACATTTACCCTCTTGGAATCATAAAACAATGCCATAATTTTAGGTTATTTCAATATGAACTCCTTTGGTCCCCTCTCAACTAAATGCAAAACTGTAGGAATTCATTCTTAACCAACTACTCATGCAAACTAGTACGCATAATAATCTGACTGGAAACAACTCTTGATCTAATATTAACAAACATTGCATAGAGATGTCTTTTATTTATTTATTTATTTTATTTTACATTTGTTGACCGGGTATGTCTGACTGAGCCATAGCCCTTTTTAAGCAGAGTCCCGGGGAGAAAAGCTCCATAATACAGTAAAAATAAGCTAATGTTATACAAACTGGTATAAAAGACTAAAATCACTAAGTGTTTTAACATTGACAAACATAAGATTGTTGTACATACATGTTTGAATAAGCAAAGAAAAAAAAACTTATATATGGTAATTCTAGGGTAAGGCACATTCTAATCGGACAATAATACATCGAGAAAGGTGACAACAGAGAGTAGGCTAGTGTTTGAAGAACTTAATCAGTAACAATTTCAGAGAAGGAGAGGAGAAAGGAGGTGTATAGCTAGTAGGAAGGAGGGTGAGGGAAGAAGTAGGATAAGGGAATCTGTAGATGACTGACAAGAAGGAAGGAAGGACTAGGAGAAGGAAGGAGGGAAGGTAGGTATCAGTGTCCTTCCAAATAACTTAAATGATCATTTTCCAATCACCTCCACATAGTACTCAAACATTCAAGAAACATACACAAATAATTAGAACTAGGTTAATTAACGGATCCAAACAATCAGCACTCAACATGTTACTACAGTGGACTGGTCTTCTAGTTATTCCCAAAGCAATCCAGAAATTGCTCTTTACATCTTCCTCAACCATCTCAAAAGAACACGACATACACTGTTTCTTCTCACTAAAGAAGGGTATGACGTCACTTTTACCATGGCCTAGTCCTGATCCAGAATAGAGTGAAGCAAAGTGACAGGTCCTCGAAGCTTTGAAAACAACAGCCAACTGACAGGGCACTGCATCAAACTTATCTTACTCCAAGGAAAGCAATCAGGCTGGCTACCATGCAGTGAAGTCCATCCATCTTAGACATAAACAAGAATCCCTCACTGCTTCCCACAAATATTTCTGAAAAATGATTAAAAACCTAACCATCCAAATTACTAACAAAAGTTTTAAAAAACATTAACCTCATTTTCAACCGAAATAGAGCATCAACTTTCTCAACAAGCTACAGACAAATGAGACAATTCCTCCTCCAAGCTATCCAAAAACTTTCTTCAACTTTTCCATCTTAACCTTCTTCACTATTCCATACTGGCAACCCTTCCCTATAGCTCCAGTTTTCATTTCAAAGAAATCTCTGCTAAAGAAATCAAAAACAGCTCCTTTAACTTTGATGTCAGGTCAGCTGCCAAGTTCATTATGTTACATTCTGGCTTCCTAAAGCTGTCCACCTCCCATATTGCTAAGCTATTAACTCATATCTTTAAACTGTCTTCTAAACTGATATACTCCCAGCCCCATACAACCATGAATTAATTATCCCCTTATGAAACATTTCCTCCCCTGAAGATTGTAAAGATTTTAAACCCATTTCAAATTTGTACCCACTTACACATTTTTGAGAAATAACTTTATAGGTAAATAGGTATACACCTAACCCAACCCATACCAATAGTCTCCCCATGAAACATGAGTGTCTGTTTGGAGGAGTATGTTAGGAGGTTGCTAAAGGTTTAGTGTTGTGGTACGTTAGTTAGGGAATATTTACTGTCAGCCTCCATCTACCAGATATATGGGGATCAGAGCAGGGGTGAATTTTCAAGTTCACATTCAATGTTTAAGGTCATATTATAATAGGGTTAGGGATGGACTCTTCTTCACATGGATTGGGAGCCTATTCCAAAGCATGAGGATCCTTTGAGACATCTGTTTCACTAGTATGTTCTATTTAAGTAGCAAGTAAAGTTTAAGACTTTGCATCTGGTGTTTCTGGTGCTATTCATTTTTTGCATAACCTGGCTGATCTTGGCTTGAGATCTTCTCCTTGTCCAGTCTTGGTGAGTGGGGCATCTGTGTGTCATACAATGAATTCCTCTATGACAAGAGTTATGGGTAAAGCATTTTCTTGTCTGAGGATGCCTTATATGCCAGGCACTGATCGCCTCTCTGTAACCTGTAGGAGACTGAATATAGAGATAGGGCTTTAAGGTGACCTGTACAGGACAATGTGTTAATACCCTGAATTCTCTTGGTGAGGAACTTCTCTGGGTGCTCCAGTTGTTACATATGCCTGGTCAGGTACATGACAAATGGAGCATTGTATTCAATGATGAGTCTAATAAGGGGCAAATAAAGTGGTAGAATAACTTCCTTGGACCTGGATAGTATACCTTTACTTACTTATAAGTTGAGTGACATAAAATGATTTCCTTGCTGCCTTGGCAATGTATTGGTCAAAGACCAGATTACTGTGTAACCCTCCCTGCATGGAGCCACTATACAGTATCTATATTTTCTGAGTTTGCCATGCATCATGCAAATAAGACCACCCTTGGTGTGCCATAGATGGGACATGCAAGACCTAATTTGGGTGACAATTCTCTGCCATTATTCACTGAGTTTCTTCAAGGTGAAACACCATGTCTGGAGAAAGAGAGGATAGTACAGATGTGGTACAAGGATGTGTCAAAAATATTTCTCTAGCTCCCCTATAAGGACTTTACCCACAGGGTCATACATGAGGGCTATAAAGGGGCTTAGTATAACAAGGAAATGTGGAATAGTTTAGCCCACGCTGTCACTCATGCAACTTGCATCCCATGCATAGGGGAACAGTGCCATCAACATTACAGTGACATGAGATGCCACAGTCCTGACCTCGTACACTGATGGGATGATAACGTCAGGCAACAGGCACCAACTATGTACTGTAAGTAGACTTTATGTTAGCTAGATTTTTAAAAGGCACTGCATGCCATCCACAGATATTACACAGTGCTCTTTTTATAGGTTCATAGGTTGGTACTAGGCTATCGGCCCTAGGGCCTATACAAGCCTAGCCATAACAATTCCCTGGCTATTTCTTCCCACACTATTTACTTCCCTGGACCCCTCTGTATCCCCTGAATAAATTGAAGTGAATAGGCAACTGTACAAGAAAAGACTAGACTATCTAAGAGAGATACTTGGGTGAGTATATTTTCTTTAGGCTGTCTTGCTTTTAATATTAACAGTAGTGAGGATTCAGTCACAAAATATATACTTTTATACACCAGTGCCAATTCTGTCATAACTGCCATAATTCAAAGGTAGCACTATCACTGTTTAATGTTATTAGTGTGTTTCTTGTCATATATGGACATGTGAGTCAGGATGTTAAAGTTTTTCTCCCATGTCGTGAGGATGCTTGAGGGTTCAATTCCCCCCCCCCCCACTCCGGTTGTGTTATCATTAGATATTTCAAGTTTATTTGTTTTCCTCATTATACTAACTATGGCAATAGATGGAGAAAATATATATGATCAACATATTTTGTTGGATGGATATCTTTGTTAGTATCGTTGCTTCCTTTGTTCATAACCTGTAAGTGAAATATTGCGTGTGAGCAGCATGGTTTCTTTTTCATATGTAAATCTGTCTCATACAACCTTACTGCATCTTGCACTACAGATATATATTGTTGTGTCAATGTAGCTCATTATGTTAACCATCTATCTGCCAGAATGCAGATGATGATGGTTGTTGGTTCAGGTCCCCCCCTTTCAGTTGTGTATAATAACTGCATTGGCATTGACCCCCTTTGTCCCATTTTGTATATGGGGTCAAGATGTCACATGAACAATGACCATTACCTACAGCCAGTATTCACACTGCTCAGTGGCATAACAGATTTTTAAAACGGGAAGTGCTATTTGATCATTAAAGTATATTACATTTAAATGTATCACAGTCAAAATATATATTCACTTCAGTTTTTCATTGTAGTTGCATTTCTCTCTCTCCTCCACCCTCTTTGTCACTATCCTTTCTATTTTATACATTTAGTTTGTTTATTATTTTGTTTCTTTCCATTTATTTTACTGTTATATGCAGCAGCAGCATCAGGACCTGCATGCATTGCTCTGGCAAGGCCTGTCAGCCCCCAAAGCTTGCAGCAGAACCAGCAGCACTACCTCCCACTAGAACCACTAACTACATCATGGGTCCCAACCTGCCACAGTCACCTCCACACCTCCTGCCCACTTTGGGTAGCATTGCACTAAGTGCTGGGACAGCTATACTTGCTGGTAGTAGTGTCAGTTGTGGTGACACCTTTATCATCCATTGGCAGGTAGCAGACATTGTGGGGGAGATTATTAACTGGAGGTTGTTTGCCTGAATTGGCCATATGGAGAAACTCCTCTGGGAACTCACTGAGTTGCATTGCTGTCCAGCACCGTCTGCACCATCTGAGACAGTCCCCAGTGGTGACAGTACCCAAGGCAGTAAGTAACCTTCCACTGGATCTCAGCTGGCAGAGACTACAGCTGCAAATACCCCCATCTTATCCCCCAACCTAGTGTTCCCCACCCTTTTGTGTACGTGCCCATCACTATTGGTTGCTCAGCCCTCAAATCGCCATTCTCTTCTGTTTGTCTGATATCTCCTCCGCCATTGTGCTCCCCCACTCTTGTGCTATCACACACCCTACCGATCTGGTCTTTCATCTCCTGCTACCTAACCTAACTTTCTTACATTCAACTTGCTTCCCTTAGTTCCTTACCCAACTTTCCTTCTCTTCATGCATGACAAATAGGCACTTTCTCCACCCCATCCTACTCATTCCTTAGTTGCTCACTTTTGGTTCTGTTTTCTTGCTTCCCCTTTCCTCCTTTTATCTATACTCCCATTTCCAGCCTTTAATCTGGTCAAAAATTAGATAAACATACCTCACACATGCTCATGTATGCCTTCCAAATCACTTACCTTTTGTGATCATACTGAGGCAGTAAGTCGTGAAGAGCACTGTCTATGTACCAATGATTAAGTGCAACCACTGCCATGTGCTATGTACATTGGCCTCAGCTGGCTTTGTGCATGCAACTGATCATTGTGCAAGAGTGTGCACATAAAATACAGGGTAAAGATAACACCTTTTGTGTCACTGCTTCAGAAGTTCAGCTTGTAAATTAAGTGATTTGCACAGTGTAAGAGGAGAGACAGTTATGGGTTCAAGTCCCACAGGGTTTGTATGCCTTTTCTCTTATGTTATTCTTTCATTCTGCAAATGTGTAACATTCACCTGGTATGTGATTCACTAACATCTTTCATGTGACTGCTTCAATAACATTTTTAGCTTCATTTACTTGAGACTAATATTTTTGTGTTCCATAACCCCTTATCCAGTGTCTTCCACATCCCTGATTGTGTCACCATCTACCTTTGTTGTCTTGCCTGTGTTACATATTTGCTTGTGTGGCCCGACTACCTTCTCTATCCTCCTAACTTAATAATACTTACCTTACTACCTTCCACAAGTATCTTTTCTGTATACATGTAACATGTCAAAAATAGATCAACACCCAAGCCTCGTGACCAAGCCGGGCAGCCACAACCATCTTAACTCTTTCTGCAGCTGACAAGTACCCTTGAGGCTTATGCTTAACATATGTGAACTACTGTTATTCATAATTCCCTGTGGCTGCACATAGTCCTACATGATCTTTTTACAGGTTCCTGTTGCAGCTGCAACTAGGGATTTTCCTGAGTTGTCTGTCATGCAAGGATTCATTCATTGTTAATGAGCTTCGGGGCCCATTGTGCATGCACAACACATAGAGTAGGGCTGACTGTGATTGCTGATGCAATGTTTCTGAATCCTCAGGAATGTCAGTGTGGGCACAATGAACTACATAGCTGAAAATGCTGACATCAGAGCAGGATGTGACATATTCTAAGTGGCAAGAAGAGCTGAAGAAACATCATGGAATCCTGGCAAAATATGGGCAACACATAGTAATCAAGGTTTGAAGAAATTCTGTTATAAGACAAGAGTTACTCTTCAAAGGGAATGAGACATGGATAGTGAAATTTCTGTCCAGGAATGAAAGTATAATGCTGGGTAAAATTCAAATATTATGCTCAATTATTATAATTATCCTCCCTAAAGACAGCTGAAGATTTAGATAATCTTGTTCGTGTATCAAAAAAAGCAAGCTCCGATTTTGGGTTCATATTCAATACTTTACAAACAGGAAACAACCTTTAAAGATTTCATGCTGTGAATGTTAGTTCATCCAATGGAATTTCATAATCCTTACTAGTTAACAATTCTTCCACATATTCTATCACGGAAAATAATCAAGATTCCTTCACCTATTGATACTGCTTCTGGAATAAAAGATGTCTTAACATTTCTTTTGCTTTATTAAAACGTATGAAACTCAGTTCCAAGGCTTCTGGTATTTGTATATCGTTATCAGGTTTAAAGACATTGCACAGCAATTGATTCTTTTTCTCTGCAAAAGAAAATGTCCATGTAACATTTATCAGCAAGAAACTGCCCACCCCTGTAGCTTAGATGTAAACTACCCAACTAACGTTAAATTCTTATTTTTGGAGTATGATATACCAGACCATTTTGTGAATATGTATTATGTAACCAACCAAATTATATAACCAATAAAATGTGGATTTGGTACATGTACAAAAATTTCATTTAGTTGATAGCAAAATATCACTGAAGAATAACTGTACATACATTTTGGCATTGCTTCTTTGAAAAGATTTTTTAATGATTAAGTGAAGTCCTAATAAATAATTCATGCCTACCTAACTGTGCATCCATATCTGAATTTGTGAGTGACTATACTGGCTGACTCAAAGTAATGTCCTTGACTATATTCACTGGCTCAATGTTATGTCCTTGCTACTCCAGTTAAAGGTCTTAAGATACATTTTACTATCAAGCACAACTGTTTCCCTGTTTTATACTTGTGATATTTTATATGTTCAAGGTCAAGGTTTGACTTAATGGTGATCAAAAGCATCCTACATCCTACTGCCCTCTGCTTTAAATTTTTATTTATTTACTTTTTTTGAGGAGTTGCATTTCTACTATTTCTTCAACTTCATGAGAAACACAGTTAATCTTTTCAATATTCTTTTGAATGTCTTGCATAACTGCAAAATTTTCTAGAGGAAGAAGTTATCTTCACTTAAAACCTGAGTGCTCCATTGATGCCCAACAAATAAGATGCATGTTTTTTACTTTGAAACTTTTGAGTCTTAACTACATTTAGAAAGTTGTCTTATTTAGGTCCTATGAGAGAAAAGTTCATTCCCAACTAGTGCAGTTATGTGGCATCTTAACTCACCATTATGTTAGTTACCCAAAATGTTCTATTCAACAAATTCTATATCAGATATCAAAGCAAGAAATTACTTCTCCATCAGAGAATGCCTAGCAGACACTTTGGAAAGAGAATGCTTTCCCAGTATTACATGTTATAGCAAGAAATGCCTGACAGTCATTCTGGTAACTAATTCAACCATTTACACACAGACACACCCACACAGACACAGACACACACAGACACACACACACACACACACACACACACACACACACACACACACACACACACACACACACACACACACACACTATGGACTGAGGAGTAATATAGGTATGTTTATTAAAATGCAAGACATTGAATCCACTGAACAGATATGAAAGGCTAAATCTGACTTCTGAATTGGGTGGCTTTTTATTATATACTGATATTGAAATTTGCATTTACAACAGATATTATCCAATATAGTTAAATAAATTGCAAAATGTATGTATGTTAGTATATTCTGTTATTTAGGACTTATGTGATTCTGAAGTGTTCATAATATTAGTTGTTGCAAGTGATATCTTTATTTAACATTAGCACTAGTCAAGATAGTTGATACTGCAGTACATGCTAAGGGTTACCATATGGAAATGTAAGGGGTCTATATCACAACATGGCCCCCCCACACCCCCCCTACTTAAATATACCAACTCCAAAATCGCACCACAGTGGAGGAAATAGCGAAACCGCAGAAATGGTCAAAATAATTATTTCCCTGGGAAAGAATTCAATGTTCCGTGGCTTCGATATTTTCAGTCTTCAAAATTTCAAGTTCGAGGTTTTGGTGTTCGAACTTTTCAGCGTTCGATGTTTTGATATACACCCGAAATTTAAAGCCCTAAATTTAACTAAAGCATGATAGCTTATTAATCACTTCAGTAAAAATGGCATAGTATGATTTATTGTATGAGAGGATTTCCCATAGATATGTTTTTCTTATTACTTTTGAAGCAAGAAAAATGCAGTATACTGGTGCTACCATTCAATAGATTTTGAGAGACGTTATTCATTATAAAAAAGTTATTTATTAAGATTACTACTTGTTTAGAAACACTAAAACATTTATGATGTGCAAGTAGACTCATCTAATGTTCATATTATGGAGAGTTATGATTGGGTCTCCAGCCGTAACATCGTTATATAGCGAAGCTTGAGAGATGAATATTGGTGTCCATGTCGAGAACACATAACGAGTTATGATCATTGAGACCTGATCATAACTCTTTGTGGTGCATGGAGTTTTACCTGTTACAAAAATAATAAACAAAAAGAAAAGCTGAAGTGTTTTACTAGCTTTGAAAACCAGCAAGTAAGGAAAAGGTCAGGGGCAGTTTTTAAATACTGCATCGATTTAAATGAGTTACTTACAAACTGATATCTGTAAACTTTCATGGATGTATGAGAAAAGATATTCAGGGACAGTTGAGAGTGAAGGAACATCCCTCCCCTATGCCGTACCATACCAGTGTGTAGGGGCTGTGTAACATTTGTTATACACTTCTGGACATGTTGTTAAGGTTAGGTCTCTTGCTACAGTAGCATGTAACCAGGATATTATTTAACCATTTTTTGATAGTAATCATGCCATTCCATGAACTATGAGGATATTTACACAGATGTTAATTATCTAGAAAATCCAGGAAATTAGATATAGGACTGTGTATTCATATAAAGCCTATGCTTTCCATGGAATAGTTTTTTCCTCTTTCATTGAACAACATATCTTTAATACGTCACAGTTTAAAATGTATGGAACAATCAGATGAGAAAGATGGTAAATGGGAGCAAAGCAACAGAATGATAAAATGATCATATGAAAATATAAATGTGAATAATAATGTGGCTAATGGACTGATGACAGTATGAAAGGAAAAACTGAGTTATAACTAAAAATGTGACATATTGACCATACTGTCAAACAATACTTTGGAAAGATTATACAGCAAGAGGGGTTTTCCCTTCATTTGGTCATTGTTGTCTTTAACAGCAAGCAAAATAAAATAATGTACATATGTAGTTGATGAAGAAAATAAGAAATTATGTACTCACCATAATGTTCCATGTTTGCTGTCCATCTCGCCTTCATTCTATGCTGGGTAGGTTTAGAATCGAGCATTGGTACTGACTCGGCCTTATTCAAAAGCTTCCACTGGCTCGAGGCTATATATTGTCCCATGATGCTCAGAGAAGATTACCCAGATCTCGTTTGCAAGTGAAAGCATTAGTATTTTATATGTATAAAACAAACCTTGCTAGACAAGACTCAGAAGGGATTCAGAGACTCCATAATCCAATTATAAATAGCATTATCCGCCCGATCCTCCAGGAGTGAAGGAGGGGGAAGGTGGGTGGGACACAAGAATGAAGGTGAGATGGACAACAAACATGGAACATTATGGTGAGTACATAACTTCTTAATGTCATGTTGTCCTATCTTGCCTTCATTCATTGCTGGTTGGGACAGCATCTCTAGTACCTTCTTTCTTGGGTGGCTCAAGGGAAAAGACTCTTCAAAACGGTGGACCGAGAGGCCACATCTATTTTGTAATGAGTAATAAAGGTATGAGGCCTTATCTATGTAGCTGCTGCACAAATGGAATCTAACAGGAGTTTGACCTGGAAGGCAGACGAAGTTGCAATAGCTCTTGTGGAATGGTCCTTCTCTTTGCCTGGTAATTGCTTTTTTTGGGAGTTGTATGTGTAGGAAATGTAATCTGTGAGCCATTTTGAAAGTGTTACTTTTGACACTGGTAATCCTTTCTTTTTGCCTGAAAAGGACACAAAAAGTTGATCCGACTTTCTGAAATCTTAAGTTCTATGCATGTAAAAATGCAGGTGTCTATGTACGGCCAACTGGTATAATTTATATTCTGTCTTGTTGCCATAGTTTGGGAAAAAGACTGGTAATTCAATAGATTGATTTAGATTGGTCTCTGAGCACACCATTGGTAGAAAGGAAGGTTTAGTACATAAGGAGACTCTATCTTTATGGAAAATTATGTATGGAGGACATATAGATAGCGCTTGGAGTTCAGACACTTGTCTGGCAGAGGTAAAGGCTACTAAGAAAACTGTCTTCCATGACAAAAACTTTATGTCACATGATGATGCAGGTTCAAAAAGAAGTATAATTAAAAGGGAAAGAACAAAATTTAGGTCCCATGGAGCTGGAGGTTCTTTCACTGAAGGTCTTAACAAAAAGGTTCCTTTTAGGAAGGGTTTACAAAGTCTGTGGGACATGAATCTTAGTCCCATTTCCACAATATGAAAATTGGATATAGCGGCTAACTAGACTAATTGTAGCTGCTGTTGAAACCTTGTTAAAAAGTTTAGCGAGAAAATGTAGCACTGGTGTGATGGGGGCCATAAAAGAATCTATATTATTTTTGAAGGCCAACTGTGAAAATCTTTTCCATTTGCTGGAGTATAATTTTCTGGTAGACGGCTTATGAGAAGAAATCAATATGTGTCTGACTGCTGGGGAGATGTCATGGAGCCTGGCTATTTGTGGAACTGGAGCAGCTAAGCTATCAGTTTTAGAGTTTGGATCAATGGATGGAACGTCGTCGATGAATGGGTCAGAAGATCTGGAACTGGGTCCAGGATCCACAGTTCCTCCTGGAGATGGGTCCAAAGGGAAACCAAATTTGCCAAGGCCAGTATAGTGCAATGAAGATCACTGTGCTTTTCAATGTGTTGGCTTTCTGAAGGACCTTCGGTATTGGGGGAAAGGAACGGAAGGAGTAAAGTAGTCCCGGGGCCAATCGTGTATGAGCGCATCCCTTGGTGACTTCCTTGGAGGGGGAACCATAGCAAAGTAGCTGCTGCATTTGGCATTCATGGATGTGGGGAAAAGGTCACAGTAGGGCTGGCCCCATTTTCCAAAAATCTCTTTTGCAACTTTTTGCTTTAGGGACCACTCATGATGCATCAGAATAGCTCTGTTGAGTTTGTCTGCTATCACATTGAATTTCCCCGGGATGTGCATTACTGTCAGAAAACGCTGAGAAGAGACTGCCCATTGTCATATTCTTTGTGCCTCTCAACATAGGGGATAGGATTTGGTTCCTCCTTGTTTGTTTATGTACTGACATGTTGTCTGTCTGAACTGCAATAGTTCCTATTGGGAGAGAGTCTTGGAATGCTTGCAATGCATAGAGCACTGCTCTCATCTCTAGGACATTGATATGCAAGTGGTTCTCATGATCCTGCTAGATGCCTTAAACAGCCTTTCCCAGATAATGCCCCCCCCCCCCAATCTGGGAAGAATCTGTAGTCATTGTGGCTATCGTTTGAGGAAAAAAAATATATGGTCTGCCCATAGTCAACTGATTTGTATAAAGCCACTATTGTAGGTCCTTTTTTCAGGACTCTGTGATAATGATCTTTTGTGACAGTGGTAGATCTTGCATGGAACACTGGGAGAAAGGTAGCCACTGAAGAACTCTCATGTGCAAATGCACTAGGCATACCAAAATAATTGCAGCTGCCATGGTGCCCAGAACCTGCAAGACAGTCTTTGCCTGGACTTTTGTTTTGGATAACAAGTTCTTGATTTGAAGGTGTAGGGACTGAATCCTTTCAGGGGTGAGTTTGGCCAACATTTCTCTTGAGTCTAATTCTGCGTCTAAGAATATAAGACTCTGTGAAGGCAACAAGGAAGACTTTTTGAAATTTGCTGTAATGCCTAGCTTGGAACAGAGATGAATGGTTTTGTCCCTTGCTTGAACTAGTAGCTGCTTGGTGGTGGTGGTTAGGAGCCATTCATCTAGGTATGGAAACACACAGAATCCTAGATGCTTCAAGTGAGCCGTGACCACTGCCATACATTTGGTGAACACTCTGGGGGCTGTAGTGAGACCAAAGGGCAGGGCTCACAATTGATAATGACTGGCTCCTAGCCGAAAGTATAAATGTCTCCTGGATTTCCTGTCCTTTTTTATGTGGTAGTACGCATCCTGGAGATCTATTGAGCACATCCAATCATTTCTTCCCCAAAAAGGGAAGTATTGACTGCAGTGTTATCATCTGGAACGTTGATTTCTTGATGGATTTGTTTAGTCTGCTGAGATCCAGAATGTGTCTTCAGTCCCCTCTCTTTTTTGGAACTAAAAAGAACCTTGAGTAAGTTCCGGATCCAATTTGGTCTGCGGGGACATTTTGGATGACTCTTTTTTTCTAGCAACTTCTGTTGCATAATCCCTCTGACTGGGTGGAATATCTGGGACCGATTGACTCTCCAAAGGGGGAGTGGAAAAGGATATATAATAACCTCTGGATATGACTGTTTGTACCCATTTGTCTTGTGTGATTTCTAGCCAGTTGTTTGGGCACAATGACAGGCGACCCCCAATTGCCTCCAGAAACGGACAGATGGGCCTCCTCTCAGGAGCGCTGGAAGAGCTTTCCAAGGAAAGAATCCCTGTCGCCCTGGTTTTGCGGACCCCCTCGGCCATGAGGTTGGTGTCTTCCATTTTTACTTCCCTTTCTGCCCCTGGGGGAAGAATCACCACGTGCATCAGGAAAAACTCTTTAGGACTTGTGGAACCACATTTTTTCCCCTTTCTGACCTTTAGGGTAAGGTCTAGTTGGAATTGAAAAATAGACTCCCATGGCAAAGTCTTTCCCTCCTGCTAGCACCTAGTTAAGGTCTCTTTAACTTTGGGCCCAAACAATGATGAGCTATCAAAGGGGGCATTAGTGAAGGAAGACTTGAAGAGTTCAGCAAAGTTACATAACCATATCCAGGAATGTCTCCTTAACAAAATTCCTGCACTCGCTGCCCTGCTCACTCCATCGGCTGTGTAGGCAATCAGCCGCATGTAGGAGTTTACCACAGAGTTTAAGGTAGAGAGCTGAGAGGAAACTTTATCTGAAATCCCTGCAGCTACAGTACCTTGAAGGGTATCTCCTAGTTCTTTCAGGAGATCCTTCTGTAGTCTCATAAAATGGGTCAGGTAATTCAGCGACCCAAGCGTAAATGCCACTGAAGAGAAGGTACACTTTCCATATCTGTCCATTGTTCGAGAATTCTTATTCGGTGGATGAACAGATGAGGAAGTTTCTGACAGTTCTTTTTTTTGTGGTCACCGTCACCACCATATCATCTACAGGGACGACTTTGGTTAGAAATTCCTTTCTGTAAGTGCTGTAGTGTATTTATTTGGCCTCTTCGGAACAGGTTCCACCATATCTGGAAAGCCCCATGCCTTTCGAGAAATTACGTTAATCAGCTGATCAAAAGGCAGAGACTCCCAAGGTGGAAGGGTGAGACCCAAAAGCTTCCAGGTACATTGACTCATCCTCAGAATGATTGGTGGGTTTCCAGCCACTCCTCTGCTTATGAATCCCCAGGATGTCTGCAAAGGATCCTTTTGATTCATCCAGGTTGGTGTCTGAGGTGATCCTCATCTGGGGAGTCTATGTGCTTCCTCTTGCACAATCTCTTTTGAGGGACTTCCTCAGAGGGGTACTCTGGAGATGATTTGGAAGAGTTAATCTTGCCTGTGGGGGCTTCCTGGGGCTTAAGGTCTCAGCGCTTGGGGGAGCGATGGGGCTGAGACTGACACAGGTGCTTTAGGGGAAGAGTACCTGGACCAGAGAGTGGAGCAGTCTGGGGGAACAGCACTCTCTCCATCAGCTCAAAAGCCCCCTTGCTCCACTTTGAGGAGGTCCCCGGTTCCAAAGAGCTGGAAGACCAAACCTGAAGCAGAGTGGTTGGCCCCAAACCCGATGTAGGAGCCAAACTCAACCGCACTGAGGCCCCAAGAGGTAGAATCGAGTCAGACAGCTGTCCGACCCGACTCTCCTCCCTGGACCCAATGGGAGAACATCTGCTCCTAGACTCCTCGAGTTCTGATGGAACTGAAGTAGTTAGAGCAGATGGCAGAACCAATGATCTGTTGAAGGTCTTGGTTCCAGTGGTTCCACTACGATCAGGCCCAAGTCCTCTGGCTCCGAAACCCCAGGTCATATTGGAGGAGGAACCAAAGAAGGGGAAGAGGTCTTTGTAGACTCAGGTTCCTTTTGGGTCAGAATTTTTGCCAGATCCAGTGTTTGAAGGAGTCTTCTCACCATTTCTTCCACATTATCATCGGATAAACTCCTGGAGGATCGGGAGGACAACAATGGTGACCTCGCTCTTTGTAGGAGCAGAGATCTTAATGTTGGAGTTACCAGTTCTGAATCAGATGGTTTTGCCACAATTTTTTTAGGTGGCTCCGAAGTTGGAGCTGAAGTAGAAGTAGTAGCTGAAGTAGTAGTCCTTTTGCCCAACTTCTCTGATTTTGAAGAAGGGGATCTTTGAGAAGATTTAGAACTCTGTGACCCTTCCAAAGCCTCCGTGAAGGGGACCTTCAGCAATTCTCTGACTATCAACTTATTTTTATGCTCTAAGAGCACTCTGCTACTAAATGCATGACAAAAACACAAAATTCTTGTAGATGGAGGTCACCCAGGCAGTAAACACAACTGGTGTGCCCGTCTGTAAGAGACATCTTCTGGTTACACCTGTCACATTTCTCAAAACCACATGGTTTTGTTTTTTTTGGATCCTTAGACATGTCTATAAACCAAGGAACTACACAAACTGTGCTAATGTGTAACTCTATAGCTACAGAAAATAGAGAGCTTTGCCAAAACTCGAATCCAGTATCACGTACACAATTGTCAACAACATACCACTACAGTCTTCAAGCTAGAAAAAACAACAGAAACTTGAGAATACTATATAGCACACAAGCAACTAGTCTAAGAAAAAGATAAACCAACTTAACTCTATTGTATATACTTTATTTATTTTTTTTTTAACGAAAAACATTATCTCTTGTTATACAACAAATTATATCACAAGGGAGAAGTCCTCTAACTTAAACGGACTCTCCTCACAAACAAAGGGGGAAAAAATGAATGGAAAGGTAGGGGAGTGGCCCTCTAAGTTAAATGGGCTACAAGGAGCCCTCTAACTTAAACGAGCTTACAGCAAAGGGATAGGCAACTATAGACAACAAATCAAATGCAAATAGGCCTGTCAAGAAAAACGGCGACGCACAACAACAGAAAAGACAGGGAAAAAAACAGTCACATATGCAAATATCAACCTGTTAATACCAAAAAAACTCTTATATTTAGTCAGTTAAATATAAAATGAATGAAAAAAATAGAAGATAACACTATAACTTAGCCAAGAGCCAAGTCAGAAGTCACCCAATCTGCTTGGGCAGCAAATGAGATCTGGGTAATCTTCCCTGTGTATATCATGGGATAGGGTATAGCCTCGAGCCAGTGGAAGGGCTCAGACTTTTGAATTAGGCCGAGTTGGAACTGATGCTCGGTTCCGAACCCAACCGGCATAGAATGAAGGCGAGATAGGACAACATAACATACATTGTTACATAGTTAAATGTTCAGTTCTATAAAGAGAACTGAATTCTTATCATTCTTGCTCACGTATAAGAATTACAAATTAAATTGTTTTAGGTGTAATAAAATGTGCATGTTGAAAGCTACATGTAAAGACAATTGTAATTAAGCAGAGGACAGTGATTATTTTCAATTACTAGGGGGTCATACCTCTCAACCTGTTAAAGCAAGAAATCTGGACATAGCTATAAATAATGGGGGTCAAATGCCCAAAAATGGGGACAGTTTTTAAATATTGCTCTTACAAACTTAGAAAGTCGATAGAATAACAGGTTTTACATTAGCATGAATTTTATAAAGGATATAAAGTCTCAAACTTAAATATCTGTTATTTTCCGAATTCAATCCTCAATTATTTGCCCGAAAACCACATTTTTTTGAGAAAAAGACCAAAAATATGAGGCAAAAATCTAGACATTCTGCACAAATATGGACAGTTGAGAGGTATGTAGGGAGCATAAGTGATAAAACAGATAAAAGAAGATGGGTGTCTTGCCTTATGAAAAAGTACCCCCTCCCCATTTTTATTTTTTTCTTTTAGTGTTACTAAAAGTATATATTCCAAAGACATGCATCTGGAGCATTTCTCCCCGGGCCTCCGCTGAAAACAGGCTCTATAGAACCTAGTCGGACTTTCCCTGTCAACAACTGATAAATAAAATAAATAAATAAAAAATATAGTTTGAATTGCCTTGTCCTGTTATTTACATCATGGTGTGTGGAACTGGACTACATAGAGAAAGAATCGATGCATATCATGAAATGACTATGTCACTTGCTCTTAACTGACAGAAAAGGCTGGGGATTTCATTGTAACTGAGAAATGTCTAACTGAGAAAATTATAACAGAGTTCCTCGTCTCTTTTTCCTTGTTCTGGCTGGCATACCTCTCAACTGTCTAAATGTTTGCAGAATATCCAGATTTTTGCCCCTTATTTTTGGTCTGCCCCTAATAAGATTTTTTTTTTTCTGGCAAATCGTCATGAATTAATGTCACTAAATAATAACAAACATTTGAGTTTCAGACTTCATGTCCTTCAGAAAATGCATGCTAATGCATAGCCTTTTAGTACATCAACTTTCGAAGCTGATAATGGCAATATTAAAAAATGCCCCTTTTTTGGGGCTTTATTCCCCCATTATTTCTGGCTTTGTCCAAATTTCTTGCACTTACAGGTTGAGAATTATGCTGACTGGTGGTTGAGGTGACAATGTTGCTGAAGCAGGGGCATGACACAGACTGGACAAGAATGTTAAAGAGCAGGGAAGTCCACTGTAAGGGACTGATGAGTGCTATGAACTAAGTAAACCAAGTTATGATAATTATGCTTTAGCAATTGCAAGAATAGTGATGCTGGATGTCTTTAAGAAATAGTTGTTTTTCCTCATCCCCTGCTGGTTATTCAGATGGATGACTAAGGCAATTAAACAGGTGTTGGCAGAGTTTTAAAGTAATGTTTCCATGGGGTAATATGATGGGTATGGATACCTAATTGCTGATGATGGATTTTGGAAGAAAGGTCAGAAAGCACCACATTGTAAGTAGGGATATACAACAACAGTAACACAAGAGGAGGTTACAGAAATAATTATGAGAGATTGGTAAAGTGGATTTAAGCATGTGTGTGTGTGGGGGTATTGAGACTGGGGTAGTTGTAAAAGATTTGACAGGTAAAAAGGATACAGTCAGCTTTCGCACCAGAAAAGAAAATACTGCTAGGTAGAATGTTACTTGTAACTGTCATATGATTTAATAATAAATATAATCAGAATGATCAAGAGGAATGTCCAAGAAAGACAGAATGCTATTATAGGAAAAGTATTCACACTATAAGAGCAACGTGTTATCAAAACCTACGAAAATGTGTGTAACGGGGAATATCTTTTCAATGACGTGTAAATACATTCCTAACAGCAATAAACATGTCGATAAAAAAAAGATTGCGAATGTAAATACAACAGAGCATTTGGAGCATCAGTGTTTACCTTTAGCATTTCCACATACTGTTCACAAATACAGTGCACCATATGGATACAGCAATTGGGAAGTCATGTATGCAGATATGATTAGGGCATACTACTGTTAAAGCAATCAAATCTACTGCCCATGAAACTGAAAACTGGATTTGCCGGTGCTATTTTTTGTCCCTATACAGCAACCCATGCAAGATTAAAAAAAACATATCTTATTGCTATTCTAATCTTGGAAGGAGATGTGTTTCAGTATCATGCACTTCCGTTTTTGCACATCTGCCATGTAATCTCCTTCCTCTAATAAACCGCACCAAACTATAGTATTGTGGCACATCAGGTGTGCAGTACGAATTTCATATTAGGATTTAGGTGAAGATCAGTTTGTATATACGACAAGAGAGTTAATATGTTCTTTGTCTTATGGAATGAAGCAGGTGAAGTGAAATGGCTTAACTCTTTCCAAACTTGCAGGGGTAAAAAGTAGATGAAGTGAAAACTGTTTCATCTGTTTCCAGCTGCTATCCAGCACTCATCCAGTGCAGACACACACATCACAGATAATAACACTAAGAAAAATAGCTCTCAACCTCTTACCTCATGAATCAGGTACAGTTTTTAAAATAGTAAAACGATTAACTTGAAAAAATGATAGAAGAAAATATGAAATGGCATACATTTTTTGTAGTAAAAGAAGTATATAACAATGATTATTGCCATTATTAAGTTTAATCTACCATTTCTCCCCAAATCACCAGTTTTAGGAGGAATTAGGAGGGACAGAGCAAAACTTTATGTCAAACTCAGGGATAGCTGTGAAGTACGTTTGATGAGATTCACTTAAGGATAAAGCTCATATCTTTTTTTCCTTCTGTTTCATTCTTTCCAGCTACACCACTGCCCCCATCCATTGTTGCATGTTCCAGTGACCCTGGACTATCTCATTCTAAGGCTGGGCACAGTACAAAACCTAAGGATGTCATAGAGGGTTGTGCAACTGACTGCTTCTACTTGGTATTTTTTTTATTTATGACTAACCCTTTGGTATCCCCCTTGCATCTGCCTATCACATCTGAGGGCTACTTCCATCTATGAACCATGCACCCTCCCACTGCTGTGATGGGCACAACCATTTCTCTCTGGCAGAGTGTTAGACACTCAATCTGCTAATTGGATCAGGGTGGCCTAGGGTGTTTTTTAGGGCCTTATCCCTCTATGTCACAGTGCTGACCAAAATAACTCTTATATCTGAGGTAATACTCAGATGACATACTCATCATCTATTTGTGAGGCAATAACTTTAAGACTTTGGCTTTTGTATTTTTTTTTAAATTGGTAAACAACTACATGATGCTCTGGAGTTTTCATCTACAGACTTAATTACCTGAGTAATTCAAGAATGAGCTGCCTCAGCCTGCCTTTAAAATGGTTTTATTTCAACTGTATTTCCAGCAATTACCCACAGGCAACTTCATAGCTATACCTACAGTAAGCTCTTAAGGTGTGTTTAATGGTTAGATATTACTAACTCTTACAACCAGCCTACAGAATTTATTTAAAAATGAAAGTTATGTACTTACCACAACAATGGATACTTTTCGTCATGTTTTTTTTCAGTAAGACTGATGGGAAGTTAGCCATTCATCAGATATAATCCAGGTATTCTGCTAATGCTCCTTGTCATGAACTCCTTCAAAAAATCTCCCATAATTCCCCTCTGCTGATTTTGCCCACAGAGTTTGTTGACTATATTCACTCATAAGGTTCTAAAGAATGATGCCACCTATGACTATCAGGCAAACAAGGAAGGACAATAAGATGGAAGGGATATCACATTAGATGGACTCGGGTGAAAAGGATCCAGTGTTAAGTACATAAACTCCTGTATCTATTTCATCCAGTCTGTCCAATTCAACTGATGGGACAGAATCCCAAACTACCTAATTTACTGGGTGGTATGACAGGATACACTGAGAACTATAGCTCCAGTGGAAGCTCTGGAGCTAGAGATGATGTGTAGTTTGTAATGTTTGGTAAAGGTATGCAACACAGACCATGTTGCTGCAGCACAAATTTCATTTATAGAAGAATTTCTAAAGAATGCTGTAGAAATTGGCACTGTGAAAAAAGCCCTTTATTTAGATGGCAGTACTTTATTTCTTGAAGAGTATCATAGGATCATAAGATCATAGGAGATTACTAGGCTATTACCCCAGAGGTGATCTCAAGCCTAGCCATTTTATCCCAATATAATACAACATAAATCTTAGTTAATACTCAAGATTGCATTTAATAATGGCTGCACCTGTCTAGAAGGTTTGTGGGCACTATTCCTGGTAAGAATTTATGGTACCCCATCCACTTGTCCAGGTTCCTTTTGAACAGTATCACAGAGGTGTTCAGTTTCATATGAATAGGTATCCTATTCCAAAGTCACTGGGAGATAAATCTAGCACTCCAGCATGTCCTGTTTAAGTTACAGGCCATATTTAGGTCACTGAAACAGGTGAACCTAGTCCTGTTTTATTTATGGATATGCAGCAAGTACATTAGGTTTGGGTCTGAGATTGCTCTGTAAGCCAGGCATAAGTCTCCCCTAAGAAGTCTGTATGATACAGACTAAAGTGACAGGGACTTTAGTTGGTCTGTGTATGGCACGTGCTGGAATCTCTTGATCTTCTTTGTTAAAAACCTCTGAGGTCTCTCCAATTGTTGCAGGTGCTTTGTACGGTACATGCAGAACGGAGTGTTATACTCAATTATGGGACGGATTAGTGCAGAGTATAGTGGGGTTATAACATGTTTGGCTCTTAAAGGGATGCCTTTACTAATCAAGTGTGTTATGTAGAAAGCCTTCCTTACTACAGTAGACACATGGTGATTGAAGTTAAGGTTGCGGTCAACTTGTGATCCCAATTCGCTTACCACTTCATGGGTACTTACGGTATTGTTGTTGATTTGTTGGTGTGAAAGGGCATTATTTGTGCTGAAGGGAATGATAATACATTTCTTTGCATTCAGTTTGAGACCATGACTAAGACACCAGTCACTGGTCTGCGTAAGACCCTCCTGGAGTATACTGACATCATTTGGGGATTCAGTAATTGCACCCAGTTTGCAGCTGTCTGCAAACTTGATCAGCCACAACCCCTTAGTTTTGACCTGAACTTCTGAGGAGTATATACCAAACAGTAGGGGTCCAGCACTGACCCCTGTGGAACTCTGCTAGTAACAGGTCTAATGCTTGAGGTGGAGTCGCCCACTCTAATAGTGTGTGTCTGGTTTGTTAGCCAGTTGGCAAACCATTTTACAACAAAGGGGTTTACATAGAGTTTGCTAAGTTTATTGGTAATGCCTGAGTGGGGGGTTATGTTGAAAGCCTTTGCCAAGCCTAGGTATGCTGTGTGCACAGATTTGCCCTCATCAATGGCCCTCATTACATTTTTGAAAAAATCCACCAGATTTAACAGGCAGGATCTGCCCTTGAAGAAGCCAAATTGTGTTAGATCCAGGGTTTGGAGGTTGGCTCTGTCTTTATTTATGAGGTCCATAATGATAAGTTCCATGGCCTTTCAGCTGAGGCTGTGCAGGATTATAGGTCTTTAATTCCCAGTGCTAGGGCACATTTGTGGAGGGGGATAACTGTTGCTGTTCTTTATTTCACAGGAACAAAGCCTGTGGATAGGCTACGATTGAAAAGGGTACCTAATGGTGATGCTAGTTCATGTTTTAGCCTGTTTAGAAGACAGCCTGGGATGCCATCTGGTCCCATAGAGGCTGCATTTTTTTTACTTGGACAAGGAATTGATGACCTGTTCTTCAGATATATAGAGTGGGGGTAGTTTGGGTCAAGGTTTGTGATAATATGCAAAGTGTGTATAGTCTGAAAACCATCTGGAGAGAGCTATCTCAGAGACATTTTGACCCAACTTATTGGCAGCAAATGCTATAAGCAATTTGATTATTTTCCTTCTTGTTTTGCTTCTGTGAAGGTAAAATAAGAAATTGTTTATGCATGTCTAATGTGAGCTGAACATACTCTCCCTTGGTGTGATTAGGGAAGAACACTGGTAGGTAAATAAGTTGAATAAGATTAGTCTCTGCTGTCATCTTGGTAATCTTGGTAATCTTAATAAGGACAGATTTGATCTTAATGAAACCTTTGTTCTTGTGGAAAACCAAATATAGAGGAGATGAAGATAAGGCTTGTAATTCTGAGATTTGTTATCTGAGGTTATGGCCATTAGATTGTGTGTCTTCCATGAAAGGAATTTTAAATCTGCAGAAGATGCTGGCTCAAAGGAAGCTCCAGTTAATTATTCTGGTACACAATTCAGATCCCAAGGAGGGGTAGGAGCTCTGGTAGGAGGATGTAAAAAGTAAGGCTCCCTTTCAAAAATGCCTTGCAGAGCTTGTTAGTAGCCAGAGAACATTGTTGGAAACCATTGTGAGAGTCAGAAATGAATGCCAGTTGTATTTTTGTAATGGAATAACTGCAGCCGATATCAACTAAAGTAGAGAGAAACTGGAGAACTGCTAGAATTAGGACAGAGACGGGGTCTTTAACCTTGATGATTATCCCATAATGAGAAATGCTTCTACTTACTTCTGCAGCCCTTATGGTTGGATTCCTTTTGAGTTGCTGACAAAATGTGAATCAGAGTCTGGGTTAAGGCAGGATCTTAGGGCCATCAACAGAATTGGAAAAACTTGTGGTTAACTTGAGGTTCTGTGAGTCTGGCAGTCGCTGCCTGGACAGATGAGAAAAAAAGATAAAACTGGAGATCTGAAGACATGGCCATCTCATTAAGTGAGACCTGAGCAGGGGGGAAAAGATTTGCCTGGGACAGAATGGGGTAATGAGAATGACAGTGGCTTTGCATGCTGAAGCTTTACTTAGGAAATTGATGATCAGAGGAACTGGGGGAAAGGCATAAGGGTGCTGATGGGAGCTACTGACAAACCAAAGCATCTCTCAATGACTGTCTTTTTGGAGGGATCACAGCAATGTGGCTACTGCATTTGGTGTTGGACAGGGCTAGTCCCAGTACCTGAAGATTGGTTGTGCTACTATGGGATTGAGAGACCACTCTTGAGGAAACAGGATGGATCTGGTGAGCCATGTTTGCTAGGCAGTTGGCCTTCCCCCAGAATGTGAGCTGCAATCAGAGAGTGATGTAAGTCCATCCCCAGCTGACATACTATCATGGCTCACTGCAAAGAGGGCAAGATATGGTTCCTCCTTGCTTATGTACCATACCAGTGATAAGTCATCGGATTGTGTGTCTATTACTTCTGGAGGTAATGAAGGCAGTTCTGAAATTTCTGCAATGCCAGAAGAACTGTCTTCCTCTCCAAGATATTGATGTGATGATTGGCTTCTGCTTTTATGTACCTTGGACCATTCTCCCTTCATAATGACCTCCTCACCCCAGACAGGAGGTGTCTGTAGTGACACTGATAGAGTTGGAAGGATGAAAGGTCTCCTCTGAGTTGCTGCTGGAGATGTCAACCATCAATTCAGATGCCATCTGCACAGTTGAGCTATATGCATGGGAGCACTGAGGGGATATGAAAGTTAGGGCCACTGAATACTCAGCATCCACTGAAGAATTCTCATGAAAAAAAAACATGAATGAGGGACAAGGACAATATTTAATGCTATTATACCAATAACCTTTAGTATCAAGGAGGCTGGGAAGGGGAATGATGTGATGATCTAATAGGTTTTAGTCATGAATCTGAGACACTGAATCCTGTCAGAAGGAAGGCTTACAATCTAATTTGTGTCCAGATGGCATCCTATGAACACAATAGATTGAGTAGGCTGAAGATGTGGCTTTTCTTGGTTGACTGAAATATTTAAGGATAGGCAGAGGTGTACTGAGTTCTCTCTGACTTCAATAAGGAACTCCTTGGTTAAAACAGTAAGAAGCTAGTCATCTAAGTAAGGGAATACCTGCATTCTTTTCAATTGGCTGAGACTACTGCTATATACTTGGTAAACACCCAGAAGGTTATGATGAGGCCAAAGGGCAGAAGTCTGGACTGAAAGCATTTGTCTCCTGGCCAAAACTGCAGGAACCTCCTGGATGCTTTGGCAATTTTGATGTGGAGGCAAGCCTCGTGGCAATCTATTGAGCATGTCCAATTTTTAGCCTTTTGGCAGGTCAAATCATCTACAAGACCATTCTGAAAAATTTTCTTGACATGACGATCTAGGCTTCTGAGATCCAAAACTGACTCAAGGTCCTTGATTTCCTGGAACCAGAAAGAACCTTGATTAGTTTCCTGATCCTGTTTGGTCTGGCAAGACTTATAGATGGCTCATTTTTTCAAGAAACTGCCTCTCTTTTTTGCCACTTTGCACTGGTAGGGTGGGACAGCTGGAAAATTAATCATAGTATTACCTTCAGTTCTTTCAGGTAATCCAAATATACAGATGTTATTTCTATGAGATTTTATTACTTGTGATCAGTGTCTACTACTTTATTGTTCTTCTAAATGTTTGATTTAATAATAGAAAAGAACTTCCACATGTGTTCCAAGTGTGGACACAGAATTCCACTTGAGAATACTCACAATCTGTGTGTGATGTACTTGGCGCAAGATGTCAGATTTGCATGTCATTCAGCCCACATTCCTTATCCAACCAGAGAAATAAGTTACATAGTAAAAGATCTTGTCTCTAGATTCTAACTCTGAAAAGCCTAATAATGACAAAGATTAAGAGAGGGCTAAATGAAGAGAGAAAGCTAAGGATCCTGAACACAAGGAAGAAAAAAAATCAGATAACTCTGATCCTTCCTCTGATCCAAGAACCATTCCCCCTTCCTCCAGAGATCAGACTCCCTCTTTCCATACATCTCCTTCCTTGTAGCTGATAACGGTCATTTCTCACAAGCCCACAAGCTATCAGCTAGCAGGCATTCTTCAGAGAGAAACTCCCCCAGTTCTGTTTCTAGATCTCCCTCCACCTCCTCTCTCATATGCCTGTCAGGTCCTTCAGAAGAACAACTGATGTGGATTGAGAACATTTGATGAGAACCTTTTTGAAGACTCAGACTGAAATAAGTGTCAGCACATCCCCCTCTGTGTCAAGAATGGAATGGGTTGTGGCACATCTTTCCCCATCTTGGCTCATTTTCTGGTCCATGTGTCAACACTAGTGCTTCTGAGCCAGGGCATCATCCAGAGCCAACCAGTTTATCTACTTTACCTCCAGAACATGACACACCTGATTCACTTGACACTAAGGCATTAATGGGATCCTGGGAGTGAGAGCTGACAGCCAAGTCTTCAGCTTGTCTTCGGCACCAACTTGCTTGGTGCCATTCTTGGTGATGGAGACTTCAGCCTTTAACTCTTCAGTGCCAATCTCCTCCTCATAGCTGACTAGATCAGCACTGTTGGAGGTTCCCTCTTTGGTGCTGCAGAAGTCTGCCTCTGGAATGGAGGTGATGTTGGGTTTAAAGTCAATGGTGCTGGATGACTTTCATTTGATGTCCGAGGTTATGGACAGGACAATTGCGTCTCCTCGCAGAACACAGATACAGACTTCATCAGGACCAGCTCTTCTGTGGATCATCCAATATAAGCATCAGGTCCCCTGTCAAATATCCCAAGGTTAGACCAGAGCAGACAGCCTCAAACAACCTATGCATGTTAATTCAAAATCCTCTGAGGACTCAAGATTTTCTCCAACCTAAATCTCCAAGAAAAGAGATATGCACGAGGAAACATCATGACTACCCATGGCATTCCGAACTTCTGACAACAACTAGGAGGATTAATATTGTTTACTTGTTTATTTATTGGCATTTGCTGACAGGAATAGTCCACTGGGCTAAGAAGAGCCCATTTTCAATGGGGGTCCGGGGAGAAAAGCTCAACAGAAAACATACACAAAGCATACAAAATAAGCTTTTTTACAAGGTAGAACACACACACACATACACGCACGCGCACACACACACACACACACACACACACACACACACACACACACACACACACACACACACACACACACACACACACGCACACTCACGGTAGAGCATTCAAAAGAACAAACACATGTATAATCTATTACACAGTAGGTATAGCACTATGGGTTACATTATGTCAAGCACATAGCTAGACTAGCAAAGCAGTATGGGTTACATTTTGTCCTGTACATAGCTAGTGTAATGTTTGAGAGGTTTAAGCTACAATTACATTATGAGTTTTCTAGCAGCCAAATTACAGGATTAGAGGGTAAGAGAAGAGAAGTGGGAGAAGATGTAGGGGGCAGGATGTGGGGGATACCTAGTGAATAGGGTAAAGGTGATAGGATCAGAGTAAGAAGGAAGTAGGCAAGCTATAAGAAAAAGAGTAGTGGTAAAAAAGTAAGGGAGAATTTGATGTAGTAAGTTTAGAAACAGCAAGGCAGTTGGGATGACAGATGAAGATGAGGCATGGAATAATAGGAGGGTATAAAAGTGCTTGGGGGAAGGACAGGGAAGAAGGATGATAGATGAGGTTGAAGATGTGGAAAGATAGGAGGGTATTAAAGAGCTAGGTTATGGAAGGTGGAGGCTTAGTTCAGTTACAGAACCAGCTGGATTGTAAGTGGTTTTGGAGATCTGTTTTGAAGGAACCAGTGCTCTGGATGGTGCAAATGGCTAGAAGAATGTTGTTCCAGATTTTTGTTATTGCCCAAGAGTAAAGTAGTTGGCCAGCAGGTAGTTTCAGTTTGTGGATTTGGAGGAGGAGCTGGTTCTCGGATCGTAGGGACCTGCTGGGGTTGTAGTTTGTTTTGTAAGAAGTTTGTGTGTGGTGGAAAACTGGAGATATGAGAGATAGTGGGGGAATTCAAGCCAGTTTAATGTTTTTAGTTGTGTGCAGTGATGAGTGGAATAGCAAGAGCCTGTTGCAAATTTGGTTATTTTGTTATAGCACATTTCTAATTTAGTTTTAAATGAGGATTGGAGGTTGGTAAACAGTTAGACACCTTAGACAAGAGAAGGAAGTAGACGTGTGGATGCAAGTACTTGTTTTGATGGTAAGGAAAGGAAGTGTTTATATCTGCAAAGAAATCCTAGTTTTTTGTGGGTCTTACTGATGTTATTTTGAATGTGTAGACCGAATTTTGGGTTTTCAACGATTATGACACCTAGCAGTTTGGTATTGGTAACTATTTCAATTTTTGTTTTGTTCAGGGCAAGTATGTTAAATTGAGATTTGTTGAGGGGAGGAGTATTTTTCTTTGGAGTGATTATTACGAGCTTGGTTTTATTGAGGTTTCTATGGCAGAGGATGCTGAATGAGTGATGTATTGCAGCTGAGTTAAACCTTTTGCAGAGCAGATAAAAGTGGAATCATCTGCATATTGTACAATAGATCCTTGGTGAAATGTTAAATGGAGGTGATTGATAAAAATGTTGAACAGTAGAGGTCCCAATATAGTGCCCTGGGGGACCCTGGTGAGGTTGTGTGTGTGCATGTATATGTACATGTGTGTATATATATATATATATATATATATATATATATATATATATGTATGTATATATATATATATATATATATATATATATATATATACATACATACATACATATATATATATATATATATATATATATATATCTATATATATATATATATATATATATATATATATATATATATATATACATATATATATATATATATCTGTGTGTGTGTGTGTGTGTGTGTGTGTATATATATATATATATATATATATATATATATATATATATATATATATATATATATATATGTGGGGAGATAGACTGTTGACATTTTACTGCATGTTCTCTATTTGTTAAGTAGCTATTGATCCAGCTGAATGTTGGGGTAGAGATTCCAATGTTAGAAAGCTAAGAGAGGAGCAGGAAGTGAGAAACAGTGTCAAAGGCTTTGGATAAATCAATAAACAGACTGGAGACAAACTTTCTGGGTCATAGGCTGTATTAACTAGGTCCATAAAGGATATTAGGGCAGTAGAAGTTGTATAACCTGGCCTGAAACCATGTTGTGTTTGTGAGAGGATTCAACTGTTGAGAATGAAATGCAGAACTTGTTTGAGTACACATTTTTCCAAGAGTTTAGATAAGGGGATAGAATAGCTATGGGTTGAAAATTGGAAATATTGGTTGAGGTACCTCCTTTGTGGAGAGGTATAATGTATGCTTTTTTTCAAAGGTTAGGAATTGTAGGTTCCCCACAATCCCCTCCAGAAGACACCCTGTTAAGTGAGATATTTGCATTGGTGAGACAGATGGGATCTTGGCCCACATACCCATCCTTTCAGGACAAGATGTATGATGGCTATCACTTAGTGCCTCAACTTCGTGGGTAATCCCTCCAACTGATCGTCTAATGGACTTGGCCATCAGGATAGTATTTCAGGAATTCAGATCTACAGAAGCCATCTCCAGAAAGCTGGACAATATACTTTGTTCACTTACGAACAGGCAGCACTAGTCCAAAGGTCCTTTGGCAAATTCCCTTAAAGTTGCAGTAGCAAGCAAGAGAGAAGAGTCTGATAAGTCAGCAGCTGCCATCTGCCAACCAAGGAGTCTAGGGTGATGGACAAGATGGGGAAGAGCACTAACACCTCAGGCATGTTTGCCTTGGAAGGGTTAATTATGCCACGCATATGAACTTCTTACTGAGAGATTTAGCAGAACTGGTTCTTGTCTCCCTGAGAAGACCCTCACCAGAATCAGGAAGTAACTAGAAACTACAGTGAGAACTGTGTTCAGTATCACAAACCTCTTTATGCGTCTTCTACACAATATTGCAGATGAAGCAGTTAGTACAGATATTACCAGCAATCCTTTTTATCTGTGGCCTGGATGCATTTGGGTGATTTCGTGGACAATTTCAAAGTGTCCTTCACAAATGCCTTCTTGAATGGTTCCTTCTTATTTGGCCCAGCTGTGAAAGATTCCTTCTTATTTGGCCCAGCTGTGAAAGACAAGCTGACATGTAAGCAGGAAAGCAGGACCTTGTTTGCCATAAGAATCAAATTTGAACTTCTCAAACATTTTTCAATATGAATCAGAAGGGATCCAAATCCATATGGTTTAGAAAATCCCATCAAGCTTTTTACTACACCCCTGACAGAAAGGTCGAGACAGAGGTGACCCCTTTAATGGATGTAAACCCAAGAGTTGGGGAAGCCCACAGAGAAAGGGATTTTTACAGACCTTTATGGGAAAATAAAACTATTCCTGAAGGATTTCCACACTGCCAACTGCTGGTGGCATTTATCTGTTCATCTATGTAGCTGGCCATCACACAGGACTGTTGGGTAAACAAAATAATATCCAAAGGTTATATGATACCCTTTTCTCACATCTGACTCAAACAAAATTTGCCACTTCCGGACCTTACACTTCACCAAAAAAGTTTCCAGAACAGAAATTCTGACTCTCCTTCACAAAAGAGCCATTGAGAAGGTCCCACCAGACCTGACCTGACCAGAAAAGATCAGGAACCTGTTCAAAATTATTTTTAGCACAAAGAAAAACAAGGAAGTCTGGCCAGTTCAGGAACTCAGTGGCCTAAATCATTATACAAGAAAGACCACCTTCAGAATGGTCACTGGAATTAATTTTGCCACGTGTGAAAGCAAATGATTGGATACACTCAACAGACTTTCAGAATGCCTACCTCCACATAAAAATCACAAAGGCTTTGTGGAGGTTTTTGCTCTTCTGGTTAAGATCCTGTCATTATTAGTTCACTCCCCCCCCCATTTGCTCACCACATACGTGATGGTAGTTACAGCCCTTGTAGAACTTAGGGGAATGCCCAAGTTTCCTTATCTAGACAACTGTCTCCTTGCTACTTCTACCATGACCTTCTCTATTGGAAGCCAGAGACTACTTGCTACAACTCTGCCAGTCCTTAGGCATTTCTGTAAACTACAAGAAATCAAGACTTAAACATAACTAATGCATCTTGTCCATCAGATATCACTTCCATACAGTAACCAGCATAGTCAGCCTTCCCTCAGACAGGATGGCCTCCACAATCACAGTGATTTATGCATACTAATACACACACACCCTTCAATGGCTTCTAATGGTTCAGTGGCCTCAGATATTTTTAGTTATTTATCATTTGTTCAACAGGTATGTCTTACCGGGCAACTGTGCTCCTTTTCAGTACAGGCCTTGGAAGAAAACCTCCAACAGTGAAATTACCGATAATATTTATATTAAACGAGACTTAATCAGTATGTTCACAGACGATTGCAAGTTGGGAGCTATTATTAACTCTCCAAGTGATATTGACATCCTACAGAAAGGCCTCACTGAGACCAACGAATGGTGTCAGAACCATGGCCTTAAGCTCAATGCCAAAAAATGTGTTGTCATCCCATGAACTACCACATCGATGGTAGTCCACTGAACACAGAAAGTGTTATAAGAGATCTGGGAACACAGATTGATAGCAGCCTCTCTTTTGACCACCACATTGCCACTGTGGTCAGAAAGTTCTTCTATGTGGAACATCTCATCAGTAAGGGTTTTGCATTCAGGAAGAAAGAGGTCATTGTCTCCATCTACTCTTTCCTCATAAGGCCAGTCATTGAGTACAATGCCCTGTTTGGCATGTATCTCACTAAACACCTGCAACAACTGAAGAGGCTGCAAAAGTACCTCACAAAGAGGATCCTAGGCCTTAAAAATGTGTCCTATATGGACAAACTAAAAAAACTCCAACTATTTTCTGTCTCATATCACCTACTCAGAGGCGATCTCTGCTTGACTTACAAAGCCATGTCTGACCGAGCTCTGTTAAAAATGCTACATCTGAAGAAATCCCAATCACTCCAGAGACCTCTACCTCATTACCACAATCAACAGAACATGCTGGAGGGACAGGTTCATAACCTAGAGACTGCCCATACTATGGAATAGACTTCCCGTACATGTCAAGCAGAGCACCTTACTGGCCCTCTTCAAGACAAATCTTGATGAGTGGATGAGAAATAGAAAATTCCCCCCAGAGATCACTCCAGTGGCTTTACTTGACAGAGGCTCTGGGAACTAAGGTCAGGTGGCACAATGCTAGGGTAATCCTATGGGCTAGGCTTGTAAAGGCCCCCAGGGCCATTAGCCTAGTACACAGCTATGAACTTATGTCTCAATAATATATACACAGTAAAAAGGTATACGATGAAGTAGGAAAGTCAATACACAAGTCAAACTAAGAGGTGTCATTTGATCTGCAGACAATTTATGCAAGAGCACTGGAATTATATAACATCAGCTTACAATAAAGTACAGAACAAGTTTAATTGAGAAAGAAATTTATAGCATTAGATTTTATGATATGCCAGTGTGTAAGTGTTAAACCAGCTAAGATAGAGGAGGGATGTAAGGAGGCAGGGAGATCAGTAGCAGCAGAAGACTGAGAGTCAGAGATAGAACAGACGAGGAAGATGAAATGGGTGAAGCATTACTGAAGAAGTTTGATTATAAAGACATAGTGGTTGTTGGGGGAAAGTGGGAAGGAGTTGCATTGTTAGTTGTTCTGGTTTAGCAAAGTTAGTATGCATAGGTAGGGATTACTTGTGAAAGCAGGAAGTAGTGTGTCGGTGGAGGAGGGTGGATGTACTTATCCAGGAGGTAGGCATGGGGCATAGCCATTTCAGTGTTAGATTTTTTTTTAGTTTCAATTTAAAAGATATTACATTATTTATTTATTTTAGCTGGTTGGGAAGGCTATTGCATTTTTTAAGATGTGGCTGGAGTGATGTGAGTAGCCTGCAGTATTTTTTTTTTATTTGGATAGGGTAAGTAAAGCTGCCTCTGTGGAGTGAAGGGGTCTGTTAGAAGAGTAATGCTGGATGATGTGATGTAGGTTTGGCTATTTGTCTGGTCAGTATGCTAGTCTGTGTATCGTTAGCAAATGAGATTGTTTGAGTGTGTGCCATAGTCCTAACAATTGCAATTGTTTAAGTGTCATGCAGTGGTGGGCTCAGTATGGCTGATGGCAAACTTGGCGACTTTATTGCTGCACTGCAATTTAGCAGATTTAAGATTAGTGAATAGTGGGAAAGCATAGAAAAAGCTTGGAAGTGGATAAGACCCTTGCAGTATTTACCCTATTAAGTCTAAAAGGTAGGGTTTAATTCTGTATAGAGTACCTAATTTCTGATGAGTTCTCTGTTACTTGAAAGATGTGTTGACTGAATGTCAAGTGTTCATGTATTATAATGCCAAGTAGTTTGTTATTATTTTTGATGCTATTGAGAAATGGGACTTTTGAGAACAGAATTGTTTATGGGTAAATAACATTAATTTAGTTATCTTTAAATTTAGGAAGAGATTATTGTTCTCAAGCCAGTTTTCAACAGATAAGAAGGATCGCTGAGTTAATTATTGGAGCGAGGATAATGTTTTTGAGGAGCAGATTAGTGAGGAGTCATCAGCATATTATCTGACTGAAGCATAATTGGTGGCTGTGTGCAGTTCTTCAAGGAATAGGTTGAAATGTAAGAGGCCTAATATGCATCCTTGTGGGACACCCATGGAGAAAGGTAGGAAGGGGGAATAGTCTTGTTGTTTTTTAATGGCTTCCTGTCTGTTGAATAAGTAGTTGTAGAACCAGTTAAGTGTGGGCTGGGTTAGACCTATTGAGGATAGTTTATATAGTAGCTTTTGGTGATGGATTGTACCAAAGTATTTTGAAGTCTAAAAACAAAGTGGATACCAAATATCCTGACTTTTTGTTCTGATTAACTGCTTCAGTGGATTTTTATAAAGCTGAACTACTATTATGGTTTGGGCAAAATCAGTGCCAAGTTGGAGCTAGGATATTATCAGAGATGCATATTATTAGCTATTTATGGATGCATTTCTCTAGGATTTTTGATAGTGGTGAAATTGTAGGTATACGTCTGTAATTTGCTAGGCCAGTGGATAAGCCACCTTTGTGTAAGGGTAAAACAAAGCATTTTTGCCATAATTCTGACACATTAACTGTAGCAGTTAATGAGGATAAAGATAGGATAGGCAATAGCTTCAGCTGCAGTTTTAATATATTCTATGAATAGGTTATCCAGAGCTATGGTGGTAAGTCTCAATTTCGTTGTGTTTTTTTTTTGGTGACAGAAGTTGTTACTGGTTTGACAGTAAAGTGAGACGGTGGGTGTAGCTTTGAAAGGCAGGGTGGAGTGGGTCATACCTCTCAACCTGTTAGAGCAAGAAATCTGGACAAAGCCATAAATAAAAGTGGGACAAAGGCCAAAAATAGGGACACTTTTTAAATATTGCTCTTAACAAACGTAGAAAATTGAAAGAATGACAGGTTTTGCATTAACATGAATTTTCTGGGGGGAGGGGGTATGAAGTCTGAAACTCAGATGTCTGTCATTATTTTCTAACTTCAATCTTTAATGATTTGCCACTAGTCTGCCAGAAAAACACAATTTTATAAAAAATGGACCAAAATATGAGGCAAAAATCTGGACATTCTTCAGAAATCTATACAGTTGAGAGGTATGGTAGTGGGTTTTGTAGGTTTTTATGAGTAAAGTGACTGGATGAAATGTTGGTTGAATCAGATTAACTATACTATCATTATTGAGGGGTTGGCTCTATGATTTTACTAAGGTTTAATAGATTATTTATTGAAGACCAGAAAAGTTTAGGGTTGTGTTTAGTCATGTGTTGTAGAGTGGTGCAGTATGTTCTCTTGTGCTTTTCGGTAAAAGTTTTGGCTAGGTTCCATAAATGTCTGTAGTGTTGAAAGCTATCTGGAGTTTTATTGTAGACCCATATTTCCCAAGCCTTATCCCTTGATTCTATGACCACCTTGGTGTTCTTACTTAGCTATGGGTCTGGTTTAGCTTTTACTCTTTTCGATCATATGGGGCATACTAGTTTAAGATGTTTAAGAAGGTTATATTGAATTGGTTAACAGCATCATCCAGTGGAAGGTATTTAAGTATGCTCTAGTTATAAGTGTGCAAGGGTATTATTGAAGGTTTCAGCATGGACTTGTGACTTCTGACTTTGCTGTAGTGGTATTTGTTGGGAGGTTGCCTGCTGCACCTGATAGCATATGTAGGAAGATGGTCGCTTACTGTGTAAGGTACAGTACACTGGAAGTTAGTGTATTAGGCAAAGATGTTAGGGCCCAATCTAATATAGTCACCCTGATGTTGTTTTACTGATACCAAGTTGGGGTATTGATCATCTGTGTGAATGTGTGCTGCTATCTAAAGCTAGTTGGATTGTTTGTGGTTAGTGTAAGGCAACCGATATTTATGAACCCCATGATGACTGTCTCCTGTTGTATGTGATGGGAGAACCAGTACAGGATAATCTCAAGAGCACAGACATTACAACCTGGTGGAATATATAATCCAGCTATGACTGTGGACTTACGGCTATTGATTTTAAATTATGAGGTAATTAGTTCTGAATGCTGGGGTAACTAAGTGGGATGGTGACATATCCAGGATGCTTTTGCATATTACTGCTACTCCACCTGCTTTCTTATTTTTCAGTCTAACTTTTGTATGTTGTAATATGGAAGTAGAATATGTTCATCTCTGATGGCTGGTTTTAGCCAGGTTTCTGTGGCTAGCAGGATATGAGGAGACTGTACAGATATCCAAGCATGTACTTCTGGGAATTTGTTTTAGATAGTCTGCATACTGATGTAGTAGAATTTTGGTTCACTATACTTGCTTAGTGCTGTTGGCAGATGGCATGGTAGTGGGAGTAGCTTGTTGCTTTGTTGTGGTGGGAGTGATTAGCTTAGGTTTGGATATATGTTCTCAAATAGTTTTATGCTGAGGAAAGTGTGCAGCTGGAGGGGTTAGAAATTTGCACTTATATTTTTGTTTTATCTGCATTTTTTTGGATATGTGGGTTACAATGTGTATAGTTCTTTTTAAGAAATGGAAATAAGAGGTACTAAAAAGATTTACTGAGATACGAAATATATGGATTTGAACCTAATGGGTGGAGGTTAGATTGTTGTACAATTTTAAGATTAGGCGTGGGTTTGTTTGGTAGGATGTGATGTGTGGCAATACGGAAATTGTGGCGAGTAGTAGGAGGTGTAGGAATGTCATGACTCTGGGTATGGGCTATAAGTAGAGTGGAGAGATTGTCTAGTTTCTTAATTTGGGACTGAAGGCAGTGAAGAAATGTTGGTTAACAGAAGAAGTGTAGGGATTGTAGTGTTTGATAAAATATTTATATCATGGTCATTTTTTTTATTTGTAGTTAAATATTATGTTTATTGACAATCTTATTTTTGTATGTAAGGGAGGATTAATGGAGGTTGAATTATTTTTTGAATGGTTACAAAATAGCAGATTTGGGTTTTCTTTTGATAGCCTACAGGTGGGTAGAAAAATTGCATTTCTGGACATTAATTTAACTTTAAGTGATGATAATAAACTATTGACATCGGTCCATAGAAAGTTAGAAGATGGTGGTAAATATTTAGAAGGCAGTAGCTGCCATCCTCCCCATACTATTGCATCGCTTCTATATGGTGAATGTTTAAGATTAAGAAGACTATATAATAATGACCATGATTTTAATATAGAAGTCAAAAGAATGTGTTTAATGCTTGAATGTAGGGATTATAACAAAGATGTGTTACAGTTAGCAGTGAATAAGGTCATTGCTAAATCTTGTGTTTCCCTCTTAAGAAATTTTGGGTCATTAAATATGGTAGAATCTGGTAATAAAATAATGAATGAAGAAGTCATGAGAAAATTTTATTTTGTCACTATATATAGTGTTTTTAGTGTTTTTAGTTCCATTATTATTAATTTAGTTAAATATTATTAGAGCTATTTATTTAAGTTTAGAGATTTAGCTAGTATACTAGGTACATCATATAAAAGGGGTAGAAATTTAAGGGACATTTTATTACATAACAATTTTCAGTTGCCTGTTTTGAATTCTATTTTACTGTGTACCTCTCTCATTTGAGGGGTACCTTTTCTTGTGGTCATTGTAATATGTGTGTTTATGTTCTCAGGACTTTTTCTTCGATCAATGGTCATACTTTTTGTCCCTTAGAGAGATTTAGTTGTGATACTGAAGGTATTATCTATGCCTTACAATGTCCATGTGGTCTTGTTGGGTCTATATTAGATAATCAAACTATCAAAAGTTCGACTGTCATATGGTCGACACCATATGATCGAACTGTTAAAAGTTTGAACATCTAATAAAAAAAATAAACTACACAAATAACCTACTTGCACATTTTAAGCAGGGGGCAAGCCTCCCTGCACCCCACATACCCCCTGCTCTTTAAATATACCAACTCTGAGATTGCACTACAGTGCAGAAAAGGGAAACCTTCCCATTCCACGCTGTATGGAGATCTCCATTAAAACGTTCAAACTTTCAAAAATTCGATCATATGGTGTTGACCATATGACACTCGAACTTTTGAAAGTTCGATTATCTAATATAGATCTTGTTTATATAGGTGAAAGCAAGATACATTTTAAAACTAGACTACAGGAACATGTAAGGAATATTAAAAAAGCAGAGAGATGAAAGTCCTGTGGTAAAGCACTTTATTGAATTTCATAACTCTAATCCTGATGGCTTTTTAAAAGCCACTATTTTAGAAAAGGTTCCTCTTGGTTTTCATTCTGAAAATGTCTATAAAAAAAGACTATTGTATAAAGAAAGTATTTTTATTTTAAGGTTGGGTATTCTGTCTCCCTCAGGTCTTAACTTGGAATGTAATTGGAAGCTGCTGATTTCGTTTTTTTAAGTTTTGATTGGATGATTGGTTAATTATTGTATACATTTAAGTAGATGTGCTGTTTGTTATTTTATACTACTTGAAGGCTTTGCAGAAGTGCTGGAGAGATTAAAGCATGTGCTTTACATGGTTCCTGCCTGTTTTTTTTTTTTTTTTGCCCATATATTTTTTATTTTTTTGTTTGTAGTTGTTTTGCATTTATTTGTTTCTATGGCAAGTGAGCCTTCATTAAACATACCGTGTATATTTAGAGAAGAAATGCTATATAATTCTCAATGGATGTTAGATAACTGTTATCCACAAAGATACTTCAGGTGCTGGTTTGTCTGCTGGTATGACTGGACATGGTAATGGTATTTCCAGCTTTCTTAGTTTTATGGATAGACTTGAACAAGAGTGGAGAGTAAGACTGAATAATACGTTTCTATCAGTTGGTGAGTGTACACACCTCTCCTTGCCTGGTGAATCAGGAGCTTTGATGGATAAACTGGAACATCTCCTCCATAAGGAAACGGCTACATACTTTAACATCCTAGGCTTACAAAGGTACGTGGATCTGGACATTTCACCCAGAGGTTTGAGGGCTTTCAAAACCCCTTCCACTCAGTTTAATATGACAGATGAAATTGATAAAAACTTTTCTAATAGATGATTGGCAGCCACACATCAGTGTGCGATAGAGTGGGTGTCTATTCTGCTTGAACGTGATCATATTAAGCAGAATAAGATTAGGGGTGATGTTAAAGCCATGTACAATGAATTATCCAAGTTATTAACACCAGGGAACTTGGAATTACAATTGTCAGATATCAATGAAAAATGTAAAAAGTATGAGAATGAACTGATTGACTGTAAGATCACTAAATTAAAATGTGACTTGAGAGATTATGAAGGGGGGTGTTTTCTGTGGCAGAAAAGGGATTGTACAAGTCAACAAGAGAACTCTTCCCCTTTAAAAAAATCATTTAACTCTTCTAGAGGCGTCTCCTTTGCATCTGATGTATCAGACATTTCTGTTGAATGGGAAAAAAATGACAAACAGCTTCCGCACTTACCAGCACCACAAGATCCTTCTAAATTAGCTAAAAATTTTCAGAGAGACCAAAGAAGACCAGAGAAAGTCTATAATGATCAAAAGAGAGGGTGATTTCAACCAGAGGCGAATAATTCAAGGGATGGTACATGACAATATAAAAGAAGTAAATGGTACTGATTTGTCTGTGGACTCTGTAGTATGTAATATTTCAGGCCTAGTTTTAACAGATATTCAGTTAAAAGTATTAAGTTATGGCCTGAAATATATTCCTACTGTTGTACCTCGTTTGTATGAACTGAAATGTGATGTTTTTAGATTATGTCATAAATTGCATTTCATACAATTTTTGCTAAAGATAGGGAAGTGTGTTCATATAGTGAATGTTTAGATGAACTTAATATTAATGAAAGTGATGATGATAGTTTTCATTCCTGCTTTTCTGACCCAAGGGAAGACATTGATGCAGATATTAATGTTAATGCTTACAGTCTTTTTGACACTAGCAAAATTGTTTATAAATGTGATTTTATCCCTCCATATAGACATGAAGGGATAAACCATTTTTTGCAGATATTAAATTTTGCAGTAGAATGTGCTTAGAATGATTTTATGTATAACAAACATAAAATTGAATATAATTTAACAGTGCTGGAGTGGAAGGAGATACAACGTTTGGCTAGAAATGATAAAATTGTAATTAAGACTTCAGATAAAGGGGGCAAGATAGTGATTATGAATGTCCAGCAATATCTTTATATGTGTATGTCAGATTTACATGATGATAAAACATACAAAAAAAAAGCTGTATGAGTGAGTATAAGAAAGCCATATCTGATTTTGAGATGTTGACTCATAAATGATTTAGATTAGGTTATTTTTCCTGTGTTGATTTGGATAAAATATTCAGTTGAAACAATGGTGAGCTGGCAACTTTCTACTGTTTACCCAAAATTCACAAGGATAAATTTAACCCTCCTGGTAGACCAACAGTTTCCACTCGAAAATATTTTTATCAAATTTGTTTAAGTTTCTGTTACCTCATGTGATTAAATTACCTTCATGTATTAGAGAAAGTACTGATTTTTTAGATAAACTGATTTTGAATGGTCTAATGATATATTTTTTATTACTGTAGATGTATGTAGTCTTTATACAAATATTCAATATAAATTTGGTCTAGAATCAGTTAAATATTTTGTGGGTGATACCCTAGATCTAATTATGTTTTGGAATTGTTGTATTTTTGTTTAACCAATATTGTTTTTTTATGTTTAACAATCAAGTTTATAAACAGATTCAAGGTAGGGCCATGGGGACATCCTTTGCCCCCATGTATGCTAATTTGACGATGGATTTACATGAGTTAGAATATTTATATCATGGTGATTTTTTTTAAATTTTGTAGTTAATATTATCAGTTTATTGACAATCTTATTTTTGTATGTAAGGGAGGATTAATGGAGGTTTATTTTTGAATGGTTACAAAACAGCAGATTTGGGTTTTCTTTTGATACCCTACAGGTGGGTAGAAAATTTGTATTTCTGGACATTAATTTAACTTTAAGTGATGATAATAAACCATTGACATTGGTCCATAGAAAATTAGAAGATGACAGTAAATATTTAGAAGGCAGTTGCTGCCATCCTCCCTGTACTATTGCATTTCTTCTGTATAGTAAATGTTTAAGATTAAGAAGACTACATAATAATGACCATGATTTTAATATAGAGGTCCAAAGAATGTGTTTATAATGTTTGAATCCAGGGGTTATAACAAAAATTTGCTACAGTTGGCAGTGAATAAGGTGATTGCCAAATCTTGTGTTTCCCTCTTAAGAAATTTTGGGTCATTAAATATGGTAGAATCTGGTAACAAAATAATGAAAGACCAAGTCATGAGAAAAATTTATTTTGTCACTATATATGCTGTTTTTAGTTCCATTATTATTAATTTAGTTAAATATTACTGAAGCTATTTATTCAAGTTTAGAGATTTAGCTAGTATACTTCCACCTTGTTTAGCTATATCATATAAAAGGGGTAGAAATTTAAGGGACATTTCAGTGCATAACTATTTTCAGTTACCTGTGTTGAATTCTACTTTAACTGTGTACCCCTCTCATTTGAGGGGTACTTTTTTCTTGTGGTCATTGCAATATGTGTTTTTACGTTGTCAGTACTTTTTCTTTGATCAATGGCCATACTTTTTGTCCCTTGGACATATTTAGTTGTGATACTGAAGGTATTATCTATGCCTTACAATGTCCATGTGGTCTTGTTTATATAGGTGAAAGCAAGAGAAAAATTAAACCTAGACTACAGGAACATGTAAGGAATATTAAAAACAGAAAGATGAAAGTCCTGTGGAAAAACACTTTATTGAATTTCATAACTCTATTCCAGATGGCTTAAAAGCCACTATTTTAGAAAAGGTTCCTGATGGTTTTCATTCTGAAAATGTATATAAAAAAGACTATTGTATAAAGAAAGTATTTTTATTTTAAAGTTTGGTACTCTGTATTCCTCGGGTCTTAATTTGGAATGTAATTGGAAGCTGCTGATTTGATTTTTTTTTTTAGTTCTGATTGGATGATTGGTTAAATATTGTATATATTTAAGTAGATGTACTCCTTGAATGCTTTGCTGAAGCACTGGAGAGATTAAAGCGTGTATTTTAGACGGTTCCTGTCTGTTGTTTTTTGCCTATATATATATATATATATATATATATATATATATATACATACATATCATCATCATGATATATATATATATATATATATATATATATATATATATATATATATATTTTTTTTTTTTGTAGTTGTTTTGCATTGTAGTGTTTGATGATGCTTTACAAGGAAGCAATTATTGAGCAGAGGTGTGAAGAGCATACCTCTCAAATGGCTAGAACGTCCAAATTTTTACCTCGCATTTTTGGTTTGTTCCTCATAGAATCTGTGGTTTTCTAACAAATCATTGAGGATTGAAGCTATTAATTAATAACAAACATTTGAGTTTCAGACTTCATAGCCTTCAGAAAAATGCATGTTAATGTAAAACCTGTCATCCTGTCACAGCAAAGTTTCAAATCTGTCCCTGATTTTTGGCCTTTGTCTCCGCATTATTTTTGATTTCGTCCAAAATTCTTGAAATTGATAGGTATGGTGAAGAGGAGGATGGGTGGAGCTAGTTAAGTATAAATAAGGTCATGTGAGGGTAGGTGGCACATAGGGCAGGGTAAAGGAATGGAGAGGGGCAACTCCAGAGTCAGCAAGATTAGTTGTTCTGAAAAAATCAATCTGTTAGCAGAAAACTACTGTCATGCATGCTCTTGGTTACATTCTTTTACAATGACAATTTAGAATGCATGATCTGGAAATGAAAGTTGTAACTACATCAGTAAACGTTTAGGGAAGCAAGTAGCTGCTATGCAAATGAAAAGGGCTCATTCAAAGCAGATTTAAAACTGCCCACTAGGGCACAATGTTTTTGTGAAGAATGTACTAATGAGAATTTATCTGAAGTAGATGCAGGCAAGAATTAAGATCTCAAATTTCTGAGAGGGTCAGGAAAACAAGTTTTGCTTTCGTATGGCTGTTTATCACGCTGCTTACCAGGGGTCAGGACTGGCCTGTTGCATAAGAACATGTCCCGGGAAACAGTGGGCTACTTGAAATAGATTTTGTTAAGGGAGATTTAGTCTTTCTCCTTCCAGCTGGACAGTTATGATCATTACATAAGTTACAAACCAAGACTGTAATAGCTTATGATACACAAACTGAATTGCCTTAACCCTACATTAACTTTGTTTTCTTTTTGCCATCAATCACCGTGATTGTTCAGACTTAAACTGGATAGGTTTCTTCTGAAGTGACTTTTTTGTATTATTTTAGTCACCATTCATTAGGACACTGTTCCTGCACTTGTGTATTAGTGTACTCTGGAGTTTCAACATTTAGAGGAAAGAGGAGGAAGAAAGCATGACTTGGCTACTAAAAGAATTAATCAAAATTAGGATGAAATTATAAATTCTGTTAAAACAGACAGAGGATAATCAATTGATAAGCCCAATAAAAAGAGAAGTGCAGCCTTAATACTGGACCCTGTCACCCCCAGTGGTTTTTAATATGTACCTTGTAGGTGGACAGGGGTATTGTTTGTAAGTGGTAACAGTCAATCAATCTGTTATCCTATGAAAACTTCAAGAACATCTGTGCTTTATTAAGTCTAAGCATTATAGTTTTATCTATAACAGCAAAAGCATGCATCCATAAGTCCTACTGAACTTGAAATAGCATCAGAATTAGGTGTTCCTTTACTGAAATACAGCCCAAACTAAACAATGCACTGCAAAATAATACAAAACAGAGATACAAACTGCACACCTTTGTGTGAAACTACATTCCTAAGCAGCACAATATCTAATTGAAAAAATAAACAGAAAGCAATGCAGAAGTAGTGACATACCAAACCTACCCAACTGCTTAACAACGTAGTACTGCATTACTATTAAACACACTGCTACTTGGTATGTGATTTCACCACATTTGTAGCAGGTTAGTTTTCATTCAACATGTACTTGACAATGAACAAAAGATTGCAGTGATAAGTCAGTAACAGCTACTCTGTCTCACTACCAGGTATCGGAAATTTACTATACTTCATATTTCATCAGAATTACTTCACATTAGAATAAATCAGAAACAGTGATTGTGCTTACATTATGGAGTGAAATCAGCTGGAAGGTAGAGACCCTTTAACCCCTATATGCCATGGTAATTTGAATATGGCACCTGTTCGAGTAAATGGGGCTACACACTGCTGAAAGAATAGAATAATTATCCTGCCACTTCCAATTCAGTCACTCAGCCATGCAGTATTTATTTGCAGGGGTGGATCACACCTTAAAAACTTTCAGAAGAGAGATGTTTCCATTTCCCTGCTCTAACGGCAGCAACAACCATGGACGCCTCCTCTCTGTGGTTGGGTGGGGTGCATTTCTAGTGGAGGATGGCCCAAGGCACTTGGAATCAGAGGACAATCTTCACATCCATGTTTGGTAAATGAGAGTGGATTTCCTAGTTTTGCAGGAAATTTCAGGGCCTTCTTCTTCTGGGTGAGATTTCTGCTCAACATATTGGGTACTTTGATATTTGAACAAACAAGTGTGAATCAAATCGTACCGACTTTGGCGAGAAGCCATGAAAGTTTGGCAATTGGCATCTGCCTCACTCAGTTTTCTGATAGCAACACACATTCAGGGAAAAACAACTATCTTGTGGACAGGCTCAGCAGATTCATAATGATGTTTTACAAGTGGGAGCAATGAGAATAACTTTGGCCTTGCACTCCTGGCTTTCTGAATTTTTGTTATCAGAGGAAATGGTCGAAAAAGCATAAAAGAGACGTATGGACCAATTGTGGATTAGAGTGTCTTTCACTGTCTCTGTGGAGGGATAAGGGCACAATAACTGCTACACTTTTTTTTGGGTAGAAAGCAGAAAGATCAGTGTAAGGTTGGCCCCAGTGACTGAAAATCTGCTTTGCCACTGTTTGATTGAGGAACTACTCATGGGGAAAAAATAGACCTACTCAGTTTGTCTGCCAGAACACTGGAAGTACCAAGGATGTGTGCTGTGATTGGAAAACATTGCCCACTGCCACACTGTCATGGCTTCCTGGCACAGTAGATATGAATGGACTCCTTTCTGCTTGCTGATGTACCTGAAAGGCCTGCAAGCTAGTAGGTCTGCCCTCATTTCCAAGAGACTGCTGAGAAGACTAGTCTTTGTCACTTAACAATATCCTTGAATAGTCTTCCCTTCAAAATGCCCCCATCCTAGAATGGAAGCTTCCGTGGTCACCGTGGCTACTGGGGGCAGTGGGAAGAAAGGTTGACTCCATGAAACTATAGGGGAGGTCAACCACCAACTGATGTTTCCTGCATATTGCTGTGAGACATATTGGTGCATGGGGGGATGAAACATCAAGGAAAATTGAGCAGAAAATGTCCACTGTAAGACTCTCATGAAATATCCTGCTTGAGGAACTAGTATGATCAAAGTAGCCATCAAGCCCAAAAGCTGGAAAATAGTCTCACTGGGGGGCATGGATGGTGAAAGACCTCTGATGCTACCTGATGCAGGGATGATATTCTGGATTGCAGGAGAGTTGCTATTTGAGTATTTGTGTCCAGGTCCCATCTGATAAACTCAATTGATTGTGTTGGTGTTCGCGGACTTTTGGAAAGATTGACAGTAATTTCCAAATGTGGAGCAAGACAGAGCAAGAGGTCCTGGCACTGGAGAAGTAGATCATTGGTTGGTGCAATAAGGAGATAATCATCCAAACAAGAAACCCTTGCAGCCTGAGGTACACTGGAACCACTACCATGAATTTGGGGAACACCCTGGGGACTGTGGTGAGGCCAAAAGGCAGTGTTCTGAATTAAAAGTAATTGGCTCCCAGATGGAAATGGAGAAATCTCCTGGGCTGCTTTGTTATCTTGATATAATAGTATGCACCCTGGAGATCCATGGAGTACATCCAGTCATCCTTCCTCAGGAGAAGACGAATGGACTGAACAGTGACCATCTGGAATTTTGTCATTTTTTTATGAACTGATTGAGATGGCTTAGGTCCAAAATAGGCCTTAGGTCCCTTGTTTTTTTCTGAACCAAAAAGAACCTCGAATAGACTCTGGACCCTGATTGTTCTTGGAATACCTGCTAAATGACTCTCTTTCTCGCAGCTATGCTATTTCTGCTGCTGCTAAATCCATTTGACTGAGTGGAATGTCAGTCATTTTTTTCTTTTCCTGAGGAGGGGAAGCAAAGGGAATAATGTGGTCTCTGGTGATGATCCTCTGCAACCAGGGATCTTGACTGATGGCCTGCCAGGCTTGGGGGTGCAGAGATAAGTGCCCCCGGCTGACTGCAGAGTGTGGCAGTTGGGCAACTGTTCAGGAGCACTGGTAGAGTTTCTCAATGAAAGGACAGCTAGACCCTGATTTTGAGGTTTGCCTGTCTCTCTGGAGTGACATTCATTAAAGTTACCCCCCCCCCCCCTCTGCCCTGGAGGAGGTGGAGTCTGTCTGCAGAAGCATCCTGACCATAACCCTGGGATTTTTGGAACCATAGCTTTTCCCCCTCCCTTTTGGTTTTGGGAAAAGGTCCTTTGTGGGTTGGAAAAGCATATGCTAATGACAGACATGATCTTCCCTTCCTGCTCATTTCTGGTAAGTGTTTCCTTCTTTAGATCTGAACAGTCAGACTGTCAAAGAGGGCATTAATGAAGGATGTCTTGAAGGCTTTTGCTAATTTGCATAGGTGCATACACAAATTTTGAGATATTGGGGATGGTTTGTTTACAGTTGTTTAAATATAACAAAAATCTGCAATGGACATGATATGTTGTTGCACCCAAACTTTGCCTGTATGAGTTAAATCTTGAATAATATGATAAAGAACAGTGGTTTAAGTGATAACGGACAAGGGACAACCTTGTCTAGTCCCACTTAGTATCTTAGTTGGAAGAGAAATATTCCTACTGACCTCTAGACAAGTAGATGCACATTCATATAGAGTGCTGAGGGCATTAAAATCATTTTCAGGAAAGACACACTTTGACTGTTTCATAAAAGGAAAATAGGAGGCATCTAGAGCAAATACTCCCTTAGTTATATTATTACTTTACATAAAGGTTCTAACAATTGTCTTGTTGGTTTCTTTCCTTAACTCTCAACTGAAATCATGAAATCCTTTGACCAACCACTCTCCTACTGTTGTACAGTGTTTATCAAATGGATCATTGCTGCCTGATGAGCATGCTATATAGGTAGATTACCATGGCTTAGACTGACTGGGAAAAGGAAGAATAAGGGTCCAGAAGCTCCTGGAGAATGGCCTTAACAAAAATTGTCCTAAACCTGGAAATGGATGTCTAGTTTACATTGCTTTGTAAAAGTGTGTGTGTACAGAGAACCAAGTTGCTGCTTCTAGAACACTTCTAGAAACCAAAACTTTCCAAAAAAACACAGATGAAGCCAAGGCCTTGATAGAATGAGCCTGCCTTGAATTTTTTGGTTGGGTGAATATAACAAAAGGTAAAGAAGCAATGAGGCAGCCACTTGGAAATAGACTGCTTTGCACAGGTTGCCATTTTTTTTATTTTCTCAAGAAATGAACAGCTTATCAAAGTTCCTATTTTTTTTTTTTTTTTTTATCAGAATAGCATCTGAGTTGTTTGTGGACTTCCAGGGTACATAGCCTTTCTCCCTCCCTTTTAGGTTCTGGGAAGATGACAGAAGTCTGAATGAAAAACACGGGACTAGATCTAGATACAAATCTTTTTTTTTTTCTGTTGACGAAAGCTCTTTGAACTGATGTCCAAGAAGCACTCCCAGGAAAACAATCCTGTGAGAAGGAGTCAGATAGGACTTCTGAAATGTTCTCTTAGAATCCCAGTCTGTGTGGGAGATAACTTACCCAAGCAAGTGGTTCATGTCACTTTTAAAAAGACTCTGCAAAGATAAGCAAGTCAACCTACTAAGGAAAAATGTGAATACCTTTCAGCCTGCAGTAAGCTATCACAAGAGCTTGACACTTTGTGAATACCCTTACAGCAGTCAATAGATCAACAGGCAATTCAGAGAACTGATAATGTGATCCAGACACATAAAACTTTAAAAAGACATCTGAAACATGGCTCTACAGGAATGTGATGATATGCATTTTTTAAATCTAAGGTAACCAGAAAACTCAAATGAGGAATATTGGGTAACAAGCTGAAGTGACAACAATATGAACTGGGGCACTATCTCACACAAGTTCATAAAGGAAAGATCCAGAACTAGTCTACAAGAATCTTATTTCTTTGGCACCAGAAACATCCTTGAATAAAACCCTTGTCCCAGGAGGGACAGCTTCTATCACCATCTGAGATAGGATATGCTGACTGAGGGAAAAGAAGAGTTTAGTTTGGCAGGTGAGGGGAAATTGCTTGGAAAGGAGGGAGAGACTCTCACTGTCATTGGTTGCCTTAATGGATTACTTTCAGAACTCATCTGGCTGACACTATATGTTTACCAAAGAGGGAAATGGAGGTTTAGACTTTCTGGAAGGATTACGGGATTTCCAGGATGGGAGTGGGAAGGGAAGTCTTGCAAATAGTCAGCCAGACTTATTAGACTGTCCTTTGTCATGGGGGTTCCAGATTTCTTTTTGGAACCACCCCGCCATTGCTCTTTTGTTTGCTTACCAGCAGCTTGCAGGGTCTATTTATTTTGCTTTTTTTTTTAAAGAAGGTTATAGAAGTAGCAGTATATCCCTTGAATAACTTTGAGAAGGAGGGCTTAAAAATATGAATGATCACTTGAATCAGCATACCTCTCTTATAACACTTTTAAGGACCTCTAGAGCAGAAGGTCCAAAAATGATGTTGCTATCCAAGGGAGAATTCATAGATTTGTTTTTGACATTATCTGAGAGGTTTTGAGAGCACAACCAGTAAATCTTGTCATAACGGTTTCAATGGTAGTAGCCCTGGAAGTGACATCAACAGAATTATATGCACAGTTCAAACTGTGGGTAGCCACTTGAGACAAAGAAGCAACCAAATTATACAAATCAGATTTCTCATCAGAATAGGATGCTGATGCCAAAATATTCCTCATATTCTCTAAAGAAAACTCTGTGATCCAAGGGTGAAGGGACTAACAAGAAACAGAGTACAAAAGATAAGTCCACACAAAATCACTAGCAAATCTAGAAGTCTCTCTCTCTCTGATGCATTCCCTCTGGGAGGAATAAAAATGCCTTGCTGAAGTTTCAAGTAGTTAATTCAGTTAAGCAGGTAGATGGATGTGTGTTTGGGCCTATAGTATCTTGCCGAAAGACATGTTCAGTGAACCCATCTTCAACGGCAAATAAACAGCAAATGCTGAAATCAGTGAAAGGCCACATCAGTGACTTTTTCCCAGAGGAAAAAAGTGTTTGGCCATCATCGGGGAGTTGCTGTTTTCCCCACTGTAGTGCGATCATGGAGTTGCTATATTTAGTTAGGGGGTGGGGGGGCACAGCCCCCCCATTTTGTAGGGTTCGAAGGTTTGTGTGGTGTTTAGTAGGCCAAGCATTTTTTTCCCTGGGAAAAAAGTCACTGATGTGGCCTTTTGTTGATTTCAGTGTTCGCTGTTTGCCGATGAAGACGCGTTCGCTTAACACGTCTTTTAGCAAGATAATATAGACTTGTGTGACCTTGTTATGCTACATGGATTATATCCTGCCAAGGATATATATCTTGCCAGCCAGTTTGCAAAGCTTCAGGGTACCTTTCACCCCCAAACTATTACTAAGCTTGAGGTGAGCTGAATAAAAAGATGGGTTTGGGTGCCAAGCCATTCTGACCTTTTATGCCAACAAAGGTAGGGAGGTTGAGTTTTAACAAAGGCTATCCTTTTTTCTTACCTTCACAATAAATGAAAAATTTTGTTTTGTCAAGACAGTACCTGAGTTGTCCATGTACCTTGTGACACTCGTGCACTGGCCCAGCAACCAAGGAGCTTCAATCCTCACCACTAACACCAGTGAGGGGCGTCCATATAGGGAAAGTATAATAAATACACACACAGTAAAGTACAATTTCCCTTAAGAGCACATAGACATCACAGTCAGTCTGGAGCTGGTTTCTCTCCTTCTCTCCAGGTCCCCAATAAGACTCCCCACTGGCACAGCTGTAGGGTCCAGATCTCAGCCTAGTGGGCAAGCAAAAATCTCCAGCACCCTCTCTGTCCAACCAGTGCTTTGTGTCCCTGCCCAAGTAGCTGACACACACAAACTTTGAGATAAGAGTTTATACAACCACACATACACTCCTGGGGAAGGCTGGCACAGGTTCTACAACTGTGCCCCTTTTCTGCCCAGTCTAAAAGGTAGTACCAGCTGCCACCACCCACTAATATTTATCAGCTACTCAAAGGCTCTTAAAAGGGTGTCCAATTATTACTGTGCAATATTATTATCCAAATGGTAAGTGTGACCTAACAGTCAAGACTTATTTGGAGTGACTTGATACAGCATCACTATATACATGCAATGTACTCTTAGAGCTTAAATTAACTCTACATAAAACAGCCACAGTTGAAAAGTTTAAAAATATTTAATAATAATAAATAAAAACACAAGACAATACTTCTTACTACACAGTGCTAGTCAAGAGTTCAGAGATCACAGATAAATACTTAAAATAACACAGTAGACAAGTTCTGACATCACAGAAAAACACTTCTAATCTTCCTAATCCCTAGCTATTTCTAAGAGAAAAAACACAGTTCTAAATAACTTACATCTAGAGCAAAGCAGTGCTGGTGATGTTGGATGTTCTCAAGACAAAATGCTCTGAGCTCTCTGATTCTCTCTCTTTAAATTGATAACAGCTGCTTCACATGACATCATTCTTCACACTTCTCTACTGTTCCCAGGCTAACAGAAACTACATTTACATTCTTTACACCTGGTCAGAAAACAGAGCAATAAGGGACATTTATACATGCAAATTCTAGCTATTAACTCCGGTCTTAAAACAATAGGCAGGATGCCTCCCTCTAGACATACTGGCTCCGAATTTTGACATCAAATAATTGACTTATCTCCTTTTTTACAGCAGAGTGCACTGTTGTTACATTTTTGCAGTTCAATATCCAATGCAGTCTTTTCACATTTAAGAGAACAAGCTTGTGGCTTACATTAATAATTACAAGTGACAGAATTATCTACAAAATTCTATCTGGCTAGGCTGGCAGTCTTCACCTATCTTTGCATACCTTCTCCCTAATTTTTTGCATTACTGAATGAAGCCAGGGAGATAAATGGCTTGGATCAAAGTAAACAGATACCACTTTTGGTATAAAAGAAGGATTAGTTCTCAAAGAAACCTTGTCGCCATGGAAAATGAGATAGGGTTTACTCACCATAAGAGCACACAACTCAGATACTCTTCTTGTAGAGGTCAGAGCAATTACTAAGAAAGTTTCCCATGTTAATAACCTTAAGTCAGCCAGATTAGCTGGTTCAAACAGAACAAATGCTGATTTCTCTAAAAAATTATGATCCCAAGGAGGGGCATGTGTTTTCTTGGAGGCCTCTTATGCAAAACGTCTTTCAAAAACATTTTGAAAAGAGAATGCGTTGAAGGAGGAGGAGTCATGGGCAGACATGCTGAAATGGCTGATAAATTAACCTTGAAGGAGGAGTTATAGAGGCTCTAGGATAGTAACTCACACAAATATTGTAAAACCAGACATATTAGTTCTGAATAGGTGCTGGTTATGTTTTTGACACCAACTAGAAAACCTTTTCCGTTTGCTAATATATGATTTTCTAGTAGCACATTCTCTTGCATCCATTAGTACCTGCAGCATGTCCTCAGAAAGCAGCTGCCTAAATAAGACCCTATCATCTAAGCAGTTAGTTCATTGGGGTTGGGGTGTATCAAACAACCTTGATCTTGTGTGCATCAATCCATTCTGTGAGGAAACTTGAGGTAATTGCCACTGACAATTTCCGAAAGAAGGGAGAACCACTGTTACATCGGCCAGAAGGGAGTTACCACAATGATCTTGGGAAAGTACTTCTGAATCTTCATCGATATCAGTGGAAAGGGTAGAAAAGCATACAGGGACATTCCTGTTCAAGGAAAGGAAAAGGCATCTTGTCTTCCAGGCATTCTTGCATGGAGTTGTGGAGCAGAATCTTGCCAGCTGATTGTTCAGAGAAGAAGCAAACAGGTTTACTGTGGCCTAATGGTTAAAGTGTTTGCCTTCCAAACACAAGGTGTAGGGTTTGAGTCTCACAAGGGACAATTGGCTAGGCTTAAAATGGCTCGCAAGGGCAGTTAGCTTAGTACTAATCTATGAACCTATGAACTTCTCACAGATGCTTCAAATCTTGGAAGATCCCATGATCTACTTTCCATTTGTGAGGGTCTGCCCTTATCTTACTCAAGCATATCTGCAACACAGGAATGTAGGATGCCTGTAGAATTAGACTGTGAAGCTAAATCCCAAGCTAACATGGCTAGTTTGTAAAGGGCTTACAACCTGGTCCCCCACTTGCCTGCTGATTGATAAAGTGCATTAAATAAATAAAATAACAGAGAGTTTTACCTTTTAGTCTTGAGTCAAGAATAATGCTTCAGGATGTGTAAAGTACTGGTTTATTCCATACAAACAGTGCTGGGAGACTGCATACTCAAAATTTCATATCAGTCTCAAAACAAAGAATAACATAACATTTATTAACCAGGTAGTGTCCGACTGGGCAAGTAGCCCATTTTCAGTGAAGACCCGGGGAGAAAAGCTTCAGTAAGAATGCATAGAAGTAAAACTACAACATTAATAAAAACTAAAAAAGAAACAGAAGAATACTACATACAATAAAATGAAATAAACATAGTACAATTAATTCAATTTAATTCAAGGGCATATTGATACAGAGGAAATTAAATAAGAAAATTTAGAACATTTGACCATAGGTTTTTGAATCAAGAATCGTTGAGCAGTAGGTCATCATTTCTTGGTTGGATGAGTATAAAAGTGAAACTGACTTGGAGCATTGTACAATTACATATGCTATACAATAAAGATGTGTCACTGAGTAACATAAATCTTTATAGAAGTGACATAGAAAATAAGTTGAATAGTAAAAACATCCTGAGCTGAGTTTATCCTGGTGAACAGCATGTGCAGAGCCAGTTATCTTTGAGATATTCCTTTAGCTTTATTTTGAAGGAAGAATAGCAGTGCGTGGTTTCTATGCTTAGAGGGAGAGCATTCTAGGACTTAGCTATTTTATTAGAGTGGAGGGAGTTTCCATGGTAGTTGTGAGACTGTGCAATTTTGAGCAGTGGCTTATCAGAAGACCTAAGGGACCTGGTGTTTACCTGTAGTTGGAGTAGGGTGAAAATTGCTGGGCAGTTATTTGGGTTATGAATGACTTTGTGGGTTGAAGAAAGTTGGTTGAGTGTTAGCAGGATGGGAAGTTCTAGCCATCAGAGTTGTTGAAGAGTGGTACAATGATGGGTTTTGTGGGAATGATTCACAGCAAACTTTGCTATTTTATTATAGCAGGACTCAAGATTATGAAGGTCAGTTTTGTGTAAGTTTGTGAATGTGTGCAAGCAGTAGAGAAGGGTAGACAGTAGTTGCGATCTAGCAGTGGCTAATCTGGCTTGGGGTGTTAGGTAGGGTTTGGCTCTATATTTTAGCATGGACATTTTTGATGGTTTGGGAGATGTAACCATCAAATTTTAGCCTGTTGTCTATTGTCATACCTAGAACCTTGGCCTGATTTGTAGTCTCAGTTATAGTACTGTTGGCTGATTGTATGCTCAGGGGAGGGCAGTTGTGTTTGTTAGGTTTGTTGGAGAAAATAAACTTAGTCTTATTTGGGTTTAGTATGAGCTGGTGTTTTGATAGATATGTTTCAATTTCCTGGAATGATTTTTGCATCTTATTCTGTAGCTCTAGTGAGGAAGGGGTAGAGCAGATAAGGGATGTGTCACCTGTGTACTGTATGATTGAGGCATGTTTGGTTGCTGAAATTAGATTATTAGTAAATAAGATGGAGAGCAGGGGGCCAAGTATGGATCCTTGGGGTACACCTGTTGATACTGACAGTAGTGGGGAGAGTGTTTTCCCATTTAGTAGCCTGTTGATGGTTAGATAAACAGCTGAGAAACCATGTTAGGAATGTTGAACTAAGATTGTGTGAGGGCAGTTTATTAAGTAGTAGTTGATGGGAGATGGTGTCAAAAGCTTTTGACATGTCCAAGAAAATAGCAGATACTAGTAGTCCTGTGTTCGTAAGGTGATGGATAGTGTTGGAGAAGGTTATTAAGGCTGTGTTTGTGCTGTGCTTGGGTCTAAAGCCATGCTGGGTTTCAGATAGAAGGTTATTAGTGGTAAGGTGGTTCAGCAGTTGCTGATGAATGCATTCCTCTAGGATTTTTGCTATGGGTGGGAGGATAGCAATGGGGTGGTAGTTTGAGATATCTCTAGAGGGGCCACCTTTGTGAAGGGGGATGATGTATCAGACTTTCCAAAGTTGAGGAACTTGTTCAGAGACTGAGTGATTGATTAGTATGGACACAGAGTAGGCAATGGATGGAGGTGCAACTTTTAGGAACTCATTTGGTAGTTGGTCGGCTGTGAGGCAGCATGGTTTTAGTTTGCCTAGGAGCTTTTTGACATAGGAAGTTTGAATAGCTTTAAATGAAGAGAATTTAGTAGGGCTAGAGTCTGTGGGGGGGTTGTGAGTGGTAAATTTTGGTGGCTATCTAGGAGGTTTGTGATTGAGTTAATGAAGTTTGTATTAACTCATTAACCCCGAGTACCTTCTCATGGCGCCTGTGTGCTTAACACCGAGCGCACCATGAGAAGTTACTCATTTCAAGCCGTTACCCCCGAGTGCTTCCTGAAGCGCGAGAAACTGTAGTGCACATTTGTAGTTGAACCTAATGTAAAACACACTGAAATTGTAACTGAACATGTAAATTACATTATATAGTTACAATTCAGTGTGTTTTCACATTAAGTTCACATTAAAGTTTTACTTGTAAATCTGTTTAAAAGGTTGTTTTTAAAGCAAGTGGTGGCAGCCAATCGGATTCTTGCAATCCGAACCACCACTTGCATACCAGCTCCACCCCCAACCTAATTTCTTTTTTATCCAAATAAATAGAGGGTCCAGCTACAGGTATTTATTTTCCTTTTTTTTTTTAGACTTTACTCGCTACTGGATCCCTCTAGTGTATTTGTGCACTCACGGAGATCGCCAGAGATAGCCATTGATGCTCACCGGTATGTGTGTGAAATGTGTTAGCCTTATGTCTAGATTGTTTAGTCAATTTATAACAGTTGTAATAGTTTATCGTTTGATACGGCGGGATGGGTGCTTGGTTAAAGTTAGAATGTTGGGGTAAGTTGTGTGGGTATACTTGTATTGTTTGTTAAAGTAGTAACTTTTGTAGAAAAGTAGCCTTGTTATGTTAGTTTTGTTCCCCTATACCAGGCACATAGTTTTGTAGTCACTGTAGGTATGTCTTTTTTAGAATGTGTCTAAGCGCTATAATGTCAAGTTAGTGTAAGTCCGTTTTCAAACCCGATGTAGCAACATAAAATAAGTTTAGTCTATTTCTTTGACTTGTTTATGGGAATGGAGCGAAACTGAGCGTGTTGCACAGTGTTATCCAAATAAATAGAGGGTCCAGCTACAGGTATTTATTTTCCTTTTTTTTTTTAGACTTTACTCGCTACTGGATCCCTCTAGTGTATTTGTGCACTCACGGAGATCGCCAGAGATAGCCATTGATGCTCACCGGTATGTGTGTGAAATGTGTTAGCCTTATGTCTAGATTGTTTAGTCAATTTATAACAGTTGTAATAGTTTATCGTTTGATACGGCGGGATGGGTGCTTGGTTACAGTTAGAATGTTGGGGTAAGTTGTGTGGGTATACTTGTATTGTTTGTTAAAGTAGTAACTTTTGTAGAAAAGTAGCCTTGTTATGTTAGTTTTGTTCCCCTATACCAGGCACATAGTTTTGTAGTCACTGTAGGTATGTCTTTTTTAGAATGTGTCTAAGCGCTATAATGTCAAGTTAGTGTAAGTCCGTTTTCAAACCTGATGTAGCAACATAAAATAAGTTTAGTCTATTTCTTTGACTTGTTTATGGGAATGGAGCGAAACTGAGCATGTTGCACAGATCGTAACCTTATGGCTGTAATTTTCTAGCTTCATTCCCTATTAATTCTGAATGAAGCACTTGTATTTATGATAAGTTAGGTCAGCAAACGTTATGCTATCCGCTTATATGTGGTATTTTTAAAAATGATTGCTAGACGTCGGCCGTGGTTCATCATGTGTGCGTACACCGTTTTCTTACTAAGTTAGGTCAGCAAACGTTATGCTATCCGCTTATATGTGGTATTTTTAAAAATGATTGCTAGACGTCGGCCGTGGTTCATCATGTGTGCGTACACCATTTTCTTACAATCACACTTAATCTCTCTGGACAAAAACGGAAATCGTAGCATAAAGGTACAACATTGGAGACAGGTTTTAAATATTTAATTTTATAGACATAGGAAGTGGCCACAGTAATGAATATTACACAAGTGCGCATTTTCTGAGAAGTATGAAATCCGAACCGTAAATGTATCTAATGTAATGACTTCATTCTTAATGATTTTCCAGGAAACAATATTCATGAGGTACAGACCAAACATGACTAAACCAGGGTAGTTTAGGTATGTAGAGACTGTGCTTTTTAATTGCTGTAGTGCAGTACTTTGTTTCAGCAAGTCAAAGTCTACAAAGGGGTCAATTGTTTAGCTCTCTGCACTTTTGAAGGCGACCGTCGGTTTTGTCACGGGCTAGAATGATCAAGTCATATTCCGGTGGCGGTGATGTAATGTAGCGGAGGGAAGCAACTGAATGGCCAATAAGAACAGACAAACAGTAAGTTGCTATACACAATTTTAACAGCCTGCCAACTGTAATAGAACCATGCCACCTTTAAAAAACACATGGTTGTTTACAGATGTGCCCATGTGTGGCACAGCAGATATCATTGTTATCAGTCTTCCAGAAAGGTTGCATATGCCAGCAAGGGCTTAGGAAGTTCGAGTTTTAAAATAATTGCCCTGAGGGTACCCTTGTGAATGGAAAACACATCTGCTACCCATTGCAAAGAACAACTTGAAACGAGATCTGTGCTTCAATTTAAAGCAAAACAATTTCAAAACCAATCTTAAGCAGTATTGGCTGTTTGAAATGGGCACCAAACCGCCAAGTCAGTTCGAAATTGGTAAATCTGTTTTGCTTGAGTAAGTTATGAATGAAATTTGTCCTTCCATAAATACAGTGTAAGGGATTTAATATGTGGGACCTACTTGATGCATACAAGATATGATTTTCCCACATCCCATTCTTCTTATAAAACACTGTTCTAACATGTTGTTCTTCTGGGCTTGTGGCATTCATGTGTTACTACTCAGCTAACTGCCCTTGCGGGCAATTTTAATCCCAGCCAGTTATCCCATTTGAATCAACTAAGCCCATTGGAGTTTAGAGTCACCTACAGCTTTCCAACATATATTTATATGTATATATGTGTGTGTTTAATTTAATTTAATGAAGAGGGCTCCAGCATTCTGTGTACTGCTCTTCTTTTAGCCAATAATCTCTTCCTTTTATTGTAAAGCTTGTTGATATTAAAGCTTTACAGGGGTGGGGGGTTATTTTTTGGTATGCCCTTCTCTTGTACCCTTTCTTTCCGTTTCCTCCAAGAATGTATACCTAGTTCCAGTTCCCGTTTTGCTAAGTCATTCAGCTGTAGTCTTTGGTCTTTGTACAATTTTGCTAGCCTTTCTCTGGACACCTGCAACTCTAGTTCCCCCTTGTAGAGATGTAAGCCCCAAAGTTATGCCCAACATTACTGACACAATCCCACCAGTTATTTCTTGGGGGGGGGTAATAACTTCTTTACTTCATAGAGAATGTACCTAGCTTTATAGAAGTTAAAGGCAAGGTAGTATAATGCAAACGGTGAAATATGAAGAGAGAAAAGCTGGCTTGTATATTCAGAGAGAAAGCGGAGGGGGTGGGATAGAAGTAAGGAAGTGAGTGGAAGAGACAGTAAGGAGATGTAAGATATGAAGAGGTATTTGTTAACGTTAGGGATCATAGGAGGTTATTAGGCTAATGGTCCTGGGGCCCTTACAAGCCTAGCCAAGAGTTTGTTATCTAAAAATGAACCTTTCTCAGCACCTGTCACTCCTGTCAATGGGGGACAAAAGTGAAACCCCTGGGACAAGTTTGTGGTTTCCCATCCACTCATCAAGGTTGTACTTGAGGTACTATGACATGTATGGCAAGTCTATTGCAGAGATGGGGCAGCCGCTGGGAGATGAACCTCTCTCTCCTGTAGGTTTTGTTGATGTCTCACATTAGATTTAGGCCTATGGAGTGGGTAATGTGAGAGTAGTTAGACTTATGGATATGGAGCATCTCTAGTAGGCAGGGTCCGATACTGCCTTATAGGTGAGACATGGATCACCTCTGAGCAATCTGTATGATACCGCTGGAGGCCATGGATTCTCCTTGTGGGGTATTTCTGTGGCCTTTACAGTTGGTGCATGTGTTTGGAGAGGTGTACAACAAACAGGACATTATACTACATTATAGGTCTAATGAGGGTGGAGTACAGAGAGGTAGTATTTTTTTATTATTTTTTCACTGGATGCAATCCCTTTTACTTATGATATGAACCAAGTAGTAGGCTTTGCTGCCCGCAGCTGCCACATGATGGTTGAATGTGAGATTGTTGTCAACCTGAGTACCCAGGTCTCTCACCACAGGTTGTGTGCTTAGGGGATTCTGCTGATGTGGTAATCAGTAGGGGTGTGTTTTTGCCAAATGGTATGACTATGCATTTTTTTTTTGCCTTTATAACTTTGTAGCTGTGAGACTCTCTTTGCAGTATGTGTCATTTGGGGAGTCAGGGACCGCACCCAACATAGTCGTCTGCAAACTTGGTCAGTCACAGGCCCTTGGTCATTGACTCGACTTCTGAAAAGTAGATGCCAAACAGTAGGTGTCCAGGTGGCGGTGCCTATTTTGACCTTGTGGGTCCTATTTGTGAACCACCCATCTGACAAGATGCGTATCAACACCAAGTTGTTAGCTTTTCAGTGATGCCCAAGTGGGGGATTGTGTCAAAGGCCTTGGTCAGGTCAAGGTAAGCTTTATGTACTGACTTTCCCTCATCCAGGGCCTTGGTGATAGTCTCAAAGAAGTCAATTAGGTTCAGTTGGCAAGATCAACCTACATTCATCCTGCAGTGTCTCATCTGTAATCCAATATGCAGGTGACTCTACTCTCTTATCTATCTTCAGTACTATCTCTGAACTACACACACTGACACACAATTCCTTTTAACTCTGTTAAAAAATGGCTCAAACAATCAACTAATCCTTAACCCTAAAAAAACTTAACTCCTTCTCTTCCTACCTATTCTAAACCAACCACTCTCTTCACATCACTGCCTCTCAGTAAACAAACTTCAGTGGCTGGAATTTTCGCACATTCTCCTACATTTGCAACTTCACACTACCTTTTCCATACTCAACAACCTCTCTGCCTGGCCCGCTCTTGCCTCCCATGTTACATTTTACCCCCCCAGCCTCTCCGGAGTGCATTTTCTCTCAGTTTATAAACCCAAAAGGAATATTAGCAAACTACTCTGTCTCACTAAATTGGAACACACTCCCTCTCCATACTTGCTCCAACCTTTCCTTTCCCTGCTACTACTAAACTTAAAATGATGCCGTTGCCTTGACCACACACAGTCAATTTGAAAGATAAACAGCAGTGGCAAGAAAAAAAGAAGAGATGGTATTGACTTTAAAACTATTTTGTGTGTTGCATGAGACTTATACTGACAATATAGCATTGCATTTGTGGGGGGTGTGTTTTACCCGAAGCAAATCTTGGTTAGAAATTTATACCCACTGTTCTGCCAACGTCTTACATGTTGAAAATTGATATGTTCAGCTTTACAAGAAAGTTGCAATTGATTTATTATTTTAATCAAGAGTCTAAAAGGGTATTTGTTGATGTATGAAATATTTCAGGAGACAGTTTTGAGGAAATGTGTTTTTCTTGTGATTCTAGTTTTATGTGATGATTCTAATGCTTATTGTCTATTAGATACTTCTGATGTATGTAAAAGCAACTTTAATCCTACCTTTTTGAATGAGAATATAAAAGTTTTCCCGCTATGCTTAACTTTGCTGTTGAAGGTGTATGTAAGAATTTTTGTGCTGATAGAAATATTTCTTTTAATCCGACTACAGCTCAATGGCTAGCATTAAAAAATATGAATCATTGACGTGGCTTGGTGGTTAAACCCTCGGATACAGGTGATAAAATTGTGCTTATCCACTTTACTCAGTATAAGAAAATGTGTGATGACGATGAAAGTGTGCATAGAAAAGTGATGAGTAATGAGTATGACGAAGCATTGAGGGACTTTCATGATTTAATCCATAAGGGTTTTAGGTTACTTTACTCAGTATAAGAAAATGTGTGATGATGATGAAAGTGTGCATAGAAAAGTAATGAGTATGACAAAGCATTCAGGGACTTTCATGATTTAATCCATAAGAGTTTTAGGTTAGGATATTTTTCCAAGGAAGACGTGGAAAGGAATTTTACTACACAAGGTTGCTCTATAGCTAGATTTTATTGCCTTCCAAAAATGCATAAGAATGCCACCCCAGGTTGCCCTATAGTGGCTGCAACTAACTATTTTTTACATAATGTGGGTTTATTACTTTATAAATACTTGTTGAAACCTGTCATAAAATTAGAATCATATATTTGTGGTTCCTTTGGCTTTTTTAGAAAAATTAAGTCGTTTGAATGGAATACAAAGAACTATTTGCTTGTTATGGATGTAACGAGCCTATATACACATTAGTCACCCATTGGGTATAGAGTTCGTATTTTATTTTTTGGGGGGATAACCCATTAGTTAACTATTAATAATAGTATATTTTTTTTAATTGGAAAACTAGCTACATTCCCACAAGATTGCACGCAAAGAACATTTGGAAATAAGTCTGATTTCTAGGTGAGTGATGTGTAGTTGGTGAGAGCTGGTATGTGCACATTAAACTGCATAGGTCATGTGGCAAATGTTTGATTTTTACAGCTTGTGTATACTCGTCTCTACAGCTTTCGGCAAGGGAGCATCTCAACGTTTCAGGAGATGTGCACATTTCCCTCTGCATTTTCATGTTTTGTGTTTTATTGTTATGTTATGCACTTTGTTTTTATTTCATTCTTGACACACACACACACACACACACTGAAAAGTCAGCATTAGACTAGATTTTGTTTTCGTTTGGACTGGAAATTGCTTAGCAGATAACCTGGACATTATATGATTGACTTCAATACTTGGCTTAGTTTCTGGTGTGTTTCCAGGGGTATTCAATATTGGTCAGCATGGGAGTACAAGGGTATCAGACCATATTACTTAGCAAATGATGGTCTGCACCTGTGTTCGTGTATTTGATATTTACTGTTTATTCCACAGGATTTTGTGATGTAGACAAACAGTTGTAATACGACTCATACCTCATTGCTTGGTATGCTGCTAACAAGTAGGTGGGAGGATGGGCTCAATAATTTTTATACTGTTTTTGCTGAGTTATTGAATGGCAGAAGACAAGCTATCTAGTTTATTTCTGCTTGTCATATTATTATTAATATGATTATAGTGAGTAGTTGCCTGAGTGAGACGTTTATTACAGAGTGACTACTGACAGCATGGAGCTACCATATTTTTATGCATTTCTCCTGGCTTTGTCAGTCATGTGTGGAAATTAGGTGGAATTTAGGTGAGAGGAAGGGCACAGTAATATGTAAGTGTTATACTATTTGAGTGACTATGGCCTTATAACAGATTATGACTGTGTTGCATAACACCTGCAGAAGGTAATATAATGAATGCCAGCAATTATCACCTGTGTCTGGCCATGCATAACTTTGCAAGTCATTAGCACAGTGCAGTTACAATATAGTACTGAGTCATTGTCACTTTTCAGGTCAAACTGTCAGCAGCTGTCACTGTTATTCACATAAGTAGAAGTCGTCATCACATTGATGAATGCACAACTCACATTTGGCTCTTTCTCCACTTGCAGTGATTGCAATACACCCCCACCCCTCCACCCCTCCACACTACTTTCATTTATGTCATGTATACAATTTCAAGACATGTAAGCAGTCTAGGAGGAAAAATGTAGACATTACATCTTCAATTGCTGTTTTTTTCATGAGAAAGTGGCTGTAATAAGAGGATTTGTGGTGTACTGTATGATGAATTGGAATATATATATTATTGACTGCCTTGCATCCTCTCATTTGACAGAAAATCATAAATTGTTTGTAACTATAAGGCAATGACAATATCCAACCTCATATGTTGTATTTCTTTGCGACTATTCTGCACTGCTGTGGTAAAATATTTCCTGTGCTTTTGAACTATGAAGTCATTCTGTTGAGTTACTGATTATAGTCTTGCTCTTTTATTTAGCATTAAATATATTGATACCTCCCTTTGTGGGTGAGATACCAGAGGCATATTTCACCTGTTAGACTATTTGCATATCTGTTTGGTGAGCTACCCAGGGTGTCAAGTAGCTGGGGACATATATATATATGTATGTGTGTATGTAGATATATATAGATGGAGATATAAATATATAGATATGTGTGTGTGTATGTATGTATGTATGTATATAATATATATATATATATATATATATATATATATATATATATATATATATATATATTTATATATATTTATTTATATATATAGAGAGAGAGATAGGTGCATTGCTTTTCACGTGCCTCTGTGCAGGTATATTACATCAGAATGTTGTATATCATTGTGTTTTTCAGGTGTGATTTCAAGTGTAAAGCATGTATGAAGGTCAGGACAGCAATTAGTGAGTTACTTCAGTCCCTCATCCCATAGGTCCACTGCTGAATGGGCACATGTAAAGAGAAAAGGCAGAGGTAAGGCAGACTGCTGACACTGAAGGAGGTCATGAGACCATAGTGGTATCAGCAGTCTGAGTGGGCAGCCGGCACAGCTATGAGACACTACAGATAACCAACATTTGGAGCCCCATGCCTGTCCTTGGCGTATTAGTGGAGCGGTGGTCCTTACCCTGGCTTTTTCTCTTTACATGTGCCCTGGCTGGACACCCTTGTCAGTGTCTACCCATGCTTTATTTCAGATAACATAAGACTGTCTTCTGCTGTTCTGAGAGTCACTGGAAGGGAAGATGTTCACTGGTTCAGAAGGGATGGCATTCACCTAACTGAGGAGGGCATTGCGTTCTTCTTGACCAACCTCCACAATGGCATGAGGAGAGCCATGCATGATTGTGAGAAGAATGGAAAACACCCATGACCAAGTCAGACCAGTATAGTAAGTAAAACACTATTATGAAATGTGTTGTGTAAAATTAATTTCTCTGAGCTTGGCAAATAACTGTTATGGAAATTATGATTTTTTTTTCATTTTTTGGTAAATAACTTTGCAAGGGAGCATCTGAATGTGCCAAGTAATATCTCATTTTGAAGACAGTATTGCTGGTTCTAATATGGTAAAATAATTGTGCCAGTATGTTTGACACATGTGCAGATATCAAAGTTTGTCTGAGACTTATGGTTATGGAAATTATGATTTTTTTCATATTTTGGTAAATAACTTTGCAAGGGAGCATCTGAATGTGCCAAGTAATATCTCATTTTGAAGACAGTATTGCTGGTTCTAACATGGTAAAATAATTGTGCCTGTATGTTTGACACATGTGCAGATATCAAAGTTTGTTTTGGACTTAGGTTATGGAAATTATGATTTTTTTCATATTTTGGTAAATAACTTTGCAAGGGAGCATCTGAATGTGCTAAGTAATACCTCATTTTGAAAAGATTATTTATAGTTCTAACATGGTAAAAGAATGGTACCTGTATGTTGTACTCATAGGCAGATATTAAAGTTTGTTTCCGACTTAGGTTATGGAAATTATGATTTTTTTCATATTTTGGTAAATAACATTGCAAGGGGGCACCACATTGTGTGAAGTAATGCATCATTTTGAAGACAGTGTTACTCCTTACATCATGGTAAAATAACTGTGTCTAGGCACTGTACACACATACAGATATCACAGTTTGTTTAGTCTTGTACGAATATGAAAATTATACATTTACAATACTTCTCTTTATTATGCCCATATCTTTGCGAGGGAGCATAGTAATCACACAAATGATGCATCATTTTGAAGCTGACATTCAGATGCACAACGTCTACACTGATATGTAGGCTTTGCCTGTTACAGGTGATGAGATATTATGCTTTGTTTATTTATCAATTATGAGAAATAATATACTAATCATATTTCTGTGAATATCTCATGAAAGGAGTGGCACACAGTTATGGTTAAAGTATCATTTTAAAGCTGACATTCATACTAACAAATTAAATTCATATTGTATGGGTCTGCATGGTACATAGACCAAGATATTGTGCTTTGCTTTTCCAAAAAATTAAAAAAATTGCACAATATCAACATTCCTTGTCAAATATTTCATTATGATTTTGATATGCACTATCAGCATTTACACTGTTGGAAAGGTCAGTGTCTGCTGAACAACTTTTGCGTTTACATTTTTAGTGTAGCTCTTATAGTTAAAGAGTTATGAGCATTTGTTTTCTGTATAGTATTACAAATGGATTTTCTGAAAATGAGCTCAGGCTGCTCTGTTGTTCCTATGGTGGAATTCAGCAGGCAGCTTTTCCTGAGCTGCTCTGGAGTGAATGAGTTAAGTTGAGAGCATAAGGGTTCAATGGTATTTGATGTGGAAGGAATGAGGGTGGAGTTTTTTTCCAGGGTTGAGGAAGTGGTTGATCATTTGCCAGAATTTCTGTGGGTTATGCAGGTATTTTTGTTGAGAGGTTTGGTAGTAATGTTTCTTATCACTGTAGATTTGTTTCTTAGCTTGGTTTCTTAATTGCTGATAGGCTGTGAAGTTGTTATTGTTTTTAGAAGATAGGTAAATGGTCCTGTCTCTGTCTCTTTTTTTGATTAGTAGCTTAGTGTCTTGAGAAAGCCATGGTAATTGTTTAGATTTGATGCAGACTTTTCGTGTGTGTGTGTGGGGGGGGGGGGGGGGGCTAGACTATCTAGTATTCGAAGAAATGTGTTGTTAAATAATTCAACTGCAAGGGCAAGATTTAGTTTTATTAATGGTGACCGATCGCAGTGTTGTAGTAGTTGGTTGAATAGATCAGGGGAGAAGTGTTTCTTACCGCGAATGTATTTGAAGGAGTTAGTGTACTGACTATGAACTGTTTTCCTAAGCAGATATGTGGGGGCATGGTCACTAAGGTTTATAGGTAGGCAGCCGGCTTTATAACCTAGGTTTGGTTTGTTAGTTAATATACAATCAAGCAGAGACTCCTTTTTTAAGTGTTTGTGTGGGGAAGTTTACAACTTAACAGAATTTGTAGAGGTTGATAAAGTTGGAAGGGCAGTTAGAGGAGCATGTGAGCCAATCAAGATTGAAGTCACCTAAGATGATTGTTTTGTGATTGAATGCAGAGACAGACAAAGATAGTAGAAGTTCAATTATGGGAAGATTGTTCCCAGGGGGCAAATAGGTAGCTATGATTATCATGGTTTTATGGAGGTTTGTGTGCAGATGGGTGATGAGGATTTCTGCATTGGGGATGCTGGGTGGTGGAGGGTTTAGATTTTCTACTTTTAGAAAGTCTTTAAACATAACTGCTACACCATCACCTCTTTTGCCTATTCTGTTCTGTCTGATTGCATTATAACCATTGCATGTAATTTCAGAGTCTTTGATGTGGGGCTTTAACCAGGTTTCTGTTATAACTGCAATGTCGGGGGAGTAAGGTGGCAAGGATAGTGTGGAATTCAGAAATTTTATTTACAAGGCTTCTGAGATTAAAGTTGGTTATTAGCAGGTCAGATTTGGAGACTGTAGGTAGAGTGAAAGGAGTGTTAGTTTTGGAGAGAAGTTGGTTAGGAGAATGTGTGAGAGTTTTGGGGAGGAGTGATGGAGTTTGGGGAGAATCTTTAGAAGGGCCGGGGTTGGGGTGGATGTCAGATAGTAGTTTAATATGTGTAAGGGAGTGCAGTAGTAGGTTTTTTAGTTTGGTGATTGCCTGGTGGTATCTGAATGTGGGTAGTTGAGGGCTTGAGGATTATATTTGCTTGAAGAAATATAGCAGAGAGGAGGAGGTGCTGTATAACTGTGGGCAGATGTTGCTATATGGTGTAGGTGCCTGTTGGTAGGATGTCAAAGTTTGAGATAAGGGGGAATGGTAAATTATGATATCATTAGCAGGATTAGTAGCATTGTAGACAAGGTAGAGAAGGCCTGCTAGAATACAGCAGAAGTAGTATGAGAAGTAGTGATGCATAGTAAGAGGTGTAGTGGAGGAAGAGGTGGGAGTTGTTAATCCAGGTATAGGCAAAGAGGTCAAAAAATGATGCTAGAGTCAAATAGATAGTGGGAGTGGTTGGAGGATTGAGCAGAGTTGGATGTGAAAGGGAGGAGGTGGTGAGGGTGTGGTTAGACAGGTGTGACAGGAAGGGGTGTGGTATGGTTAGGTATAAATATAATTAATGTGGGGATGGGTGGGAATGGGGGTAGGGGAGCAGAGTGAGCCCGAGCATAGCGAGGGTGAATGGAATGGGATGAAACCTGGTCCTAAAACTAAAACTTGAGCCAAAAAAAGCAATCAGCCTCAGGAAAGACCAGATAAAATGTATTTCACAGTTATGTTTTGTTTAGAATGACCTCAGGGACTATGCCAATTGAATGCACTAGAGACTAAATGTGCGTTCATGAGGAGAAAATAGGTGTGTATATATGCCAATTCAAAGAAACTAAGCACGGTTGTCCCAAGGACAACCAACTAGAAGTATTTGCACTAGAGCTAACACAATCAAATGGGTATGTTGGGTGTGGGAATTTGAGATTAAAAGTGTAGGCTGAGACCTCAAGAGAATAGCAGGCTCAACGAGTGTGCACGCCACTGTGGAGGTAATTACAAAATGCCACAATACTTGTTGGAGTAGCTGTTAACAAATCAAAATAATTTCTGCCTTTGCACCCTCGTGCTTTTCATTTAGAACTTCACATGAACACTTGACTAATTTGTTTTTGTTTTATTTATGCATAGTCCACCTGGTCTCAGAATCTGTCCTTCAATCTTGCAACATTTAGTAACAGTACACACTGTCTTTTACAGACATCTTTGTTATGGATGCATTTCCCAACCTGAGAAGGTCAGAGCTTACAAAAGATTCTTGGCACATTGTTTTCTTTCCTCCTTCCATTACATTCTGAAACCAGACTCTTTTGAACATAGTAACATTCCTTAACTCCTTCAGCACTTACTTTGCCTTCAACTTTCTGTCAGTGCACTACAATGTAATAATGAGAAGTGAATGTAGCTGTAATGCATTTGAAATATAAAGCTACAACTTATGTGAAACTGCATTGTGTATAATCATGGATATGTATTACATTATATTTTCAATGTAAACAAATATTTTACTCATTTGTGAAGAAACTTCAAGTTAAAATGCACTTTGTGAAGAATAACCATGAGGCAATATATTTTTTCATAACAGATATCCCCATTTGACACTACCAGTGTCACATGACACACAATTACATTTTGATTTTCCTTAACTCAATAAAATATGTTTCAGCATCCTAGTATTCATCATCTGCAGTGATTGAATTTTCATTTACCTTAAGTTATCAGATATTTTTATGTGGCATTTTGTGTGCACTTGAGGTTAAGCAGTTTATAATTACAGCCTTTAGAAAGTACAGTTGTGTATACTTACCCTAAATGTAGATGTTTGAGTGTATTCACTGTTGCAGTCATCACTTGTGGGTTACCCCTGATGGGTAGCCCTCAGTTGGCCCGAATACCAGAGTCAAGCTTTTCCCCTGTGCTGGCTGCTGTCACTTGTGGACTGATGTCAGGTCATCAGTGTTATAAAGGAGAGCAGTTGGTGCCATTACATCAGTTTTTCTTGCCCTAACCTGTAGGACCCCCTTGAAGGAAATGTTATAAAGAGCCCCTGGTGGCCCAAGGGCACAAGAATGACAGTTAATCTCCAAAAAGGATAAGATTAAGGGGGGAGGTGGGAGGGAAAATAGGACTGCAACAGTGAATACACTCGAACATCTACATTTATGGTAAGTGCATGCAACTGTACTATGTTCTTCGTGTTTCACTGTTGCAGTCATCACTTGTGGGAGGAATCCCAAAGCTCAGTAAGGGGAGGATGGAATTATGAAATTCCTAGGACTGAGCTAGTATGCCTTGCAGGACTGCAGAGGCAAAGCCTGTCCAAACCCTGGAGAACAGAGGCAGGTGTTAGTGTTTGGTGAAGGTGTGGACCGAGGTTCAACCGGCAACTTCCAGGATGTCCCTGGTGGGTACTCCTCTAAGGAAGCCAGTGGAAGTAGAGGCTGTCCTAGTGGAATGTGTTCTGATAGATTTAGGAGGAGCTTTTCCATGAAAAGTGTAGCAGAATTGTATGCAGTGAGATAACCATTTTGAAATGGTCTGTTTGGAGAGAGGCTTCTCCTCTTTCCCTGGGATGAAGCCAACCAACATTTGATCCATCTTCCTATTGAACTTTGTTCTATCCAGGTAGTATCTTAACTGCCTGTGCACATCCAGTGTGTGCATAATTCTCTCCCCTTTATTCTGAGGGTTGGAAAAAAGGTGGGGAGATGTATAGGTTGGTTTAGGGTCAAATCTGATACTACCTTTGGCATGAATGAGGGATTAGTCCTGAGAGACACCCTGTCTGCATGGATGATAATGAAGGGTTCAGAGGCCATGAGTGTTTGTAGTTCTGACTCCCTAATAGCTGAAGTAATAGCCAAGAGGAAGGCAGTCTTCCAGGAAAGGTGCTTTAGGTCTGCTGATTCAGCTAGTTCAAAGGGAGGGGAATGTCAGTTTTTTCTAAGACATAGTTTAGGTCCCAGGCTGGAGTGTGTGCCCTTCTAGGGGGTCTAATGTTAGATACACCTCTGAGGAATTGCTTAATCAAAGGGTGAGAGAAGACAGGCTGCTCAGCATGAAAGTGTGCTGCAATGGCTGACGAGTGGATTTTAATGGGGGAAAAGGAGAGGCCCTTGTTAAGTAGCTCTGCTAGGTAGTCCAGAATAAGTGGGTGGGAGCTGCTGTGACCTTTTGATAGGCACCAGGAGTTTAATTTTTTCCATTTCTCTGAGTAAGATTTCCTGGTGCTGGGCCTTCTGGCTTCCTTAACAATGTCTAGGACCTGCTTGCTCAATTGTGGGTTATTCCCAGTCCCTGGGGGGATAAGCCATGCAGAAAATTTGAGAGTGTGCAAGTTTGGGCGCAGAATTTTCCCTCTGGCTTGTGTCAGGGGGTCTGCAGTTAAAGGCAGGGGTCTGTAAGTCTCCTTGGTCAGCCTGAGCAGCAATGGGTATCAATGTTGCCTGGGTCAATCTGGTGCTATAAGGGTGGCTTTTTGTCCTTCCTGCCTTATTTTGAGCAGTACCATTGGGAGTAAGGGCAGGGGGTGGAATGCATAAATGAATAGATTGGTCCATTGGAATGAGAGAGCATCCACCTTCCAAACTAGGGGGTGGAACTCCCTGATGCAGAATTTGTGCAGCTGATTGTTGTGTTGTGAGGTGAAGAGGTCCATCTCTGGTGTGCCCCAGGCCTGGGTGATTTGGAGGAATGTCCTGTTTTGGAATTTCCACTTGTGGGGGTCTAAGTAGTTTCTGCTTAGATAGTCTGCTAGGGTGTTGTTTACACCTGGGATGTACTGGGCTATCGGGTGTAGGCCCAAGGAGGAGGCTGTCTCCCAGAGGCTCATGGCTAGTCAGCAGACAGGGTAGGAGTGTGTCCCCCAGTGCTTGTTGATGTACCACATGACTGTGGCATTGTCTGTTTTTATGAGGAGGACTCCTGGTTTTAGGTGGTTTTGGAAGGATGTGATAGCCTTGTGAACTGCCATCATTTCCTTTAGGTTGATGTGCCAGTGAAGGTGCCTGAGGTCCCAAGAGCCTTGGGTGCACTGGGTGTCTAAATGACCACCCCAAGATAGGTCTGAGGCATCTGTGATGATAGTCTGGCCTTGAGGAAGGTAGGTGAAGGGAAGGCCCTTGTTCTGAGTGCAGGCCTCTGTCCACCAAAGAAACTTGTTCCTTATGCATGAAATGAGGGGGAGGGTGGTCTCCATAGGCTGAGAGTGTTGGCACCAAAGGTTCTTTAGGTACCACTGGAGTTTCCTCATATGCAGCCTGGCCAGGGGAATCATCAGAATGCAGGATGACATGTAACCCAGTGCTTGCAGAATTTTCCTTGCTGTGAGTTTTTTTTTTTCTGAGACCTAGCTGGGAGAAGTAATTTGGCAGAAAGCATTGTTTTTCCGGTGAGAGGAAGCCTGTTTGGGAGGCTGTGTCTAGGAGTGCGCCCAAGAAGGTGATCTGCCTAGAGGGGTTTAGGTTTGATTTTTTTTCCTGTTGACAGTGAACCCTACAGGGGTTAGGGTTGTTTGTACAATGAACAGGTCCTGTACTAACTTTTCATTGTTGTCTGCCTGGATTAGGCAGTCATCCAGATAAGGGTAAATCTGGATATTTTGCTGTCTGCAGAAAGCAACCACTGGGGCCAAGCATTTTGTGAAGACCCTGGGAGCTGTAGATAAGCCAAAGGGTAGCACAGAGAACTGAAAGTGTTTGAACCTGCTCTGAAGCGTAGATATTTTCTGCAAGACTCCCTTATGGATATATGAAGGTAGGCATCCTTTAGGTCTAGGGTGGCTAGCCATGCATTTTTGTTCAGCATTGGTAAAGGGTTTTAAAGAGTTAGCATTTTGAATTTTGGGACCTCTAGGAAGGTGTTTAGAGTGGATGGGTCGAGGATGGATCACCAAGAGCCTTCTTTTCTTGACACTAGGAACAGTCTGGAGTAAAAACCTTTTCCTGCTTGCTCCTGTGGCACAGGCTCCACTGCCCCTTGAGCATGGTGTATGTGCACTTGTTTTAATGCTTCTGCTCACTGATTTGGAGGTGGATTTTGGTAACCTCTTAAGGTTGGCACTTGTTGGAAGGTAAATTTGTAGTCCTGAAAAATGATTTTTAATACCCACTAGTCCTTTGTTACAGACAGCCAATTTTGTAAAGGGATAACCTTCCTCCTAACCTCTGATGGGAAGGGGAGTGGGAGTTATTGCAAGTTCTTATAGTAGTGAGTGGACGTAAAACTCCCTACTGTGGGAGTGGTGGAGGGCCACTGCTTAGTCCTTCACTGGCCTTGGTTTTGTGGTCTAACTGGTCTGTCTCTGCAAGGCCTCCCTTGAACCTGTCTATTGGTGTCTGGGAAAGAACAGTGCTTTGAGGGACAGTTTTTGCTGAATCTGGGAGGTTGAACTTGGAGGAAGTATTTAACTGTTTGCATAGATTTAGCTTTATCCTCCATCTTTTTGATCACCTCCTCTGCTTTTGATCCAAAGAAGTGGTCTTTATCCAGGGGGCATCAAGTAATTTTGATTTTCCATGATCAGGTAGTGGCTGTTCTTTTAGCTATGCGTGCCTCCTAATGACTGAACTTGCCACAGTGGCCCTACTTGAGACTTCTACGGCATCAAATCTGCAGTGCAGGGAGTGTTTTTAGCTACTTGAGAAGTACAGTGCAGAAGATCTGCTAACTCTTTGGAAGTATTAGTGACGGGTAAAAATTAAATTTTTTGTTTCATAAGTTTCAAGGTGTGCTGTTGATATTTTAGCATGTGGAACTAACAGTTTAGAGCTCTAATAGCTAAGGTTGTGGAGGTGTACACTTTCTTACCCCATCTGTCTAGAGCTCTTGAGTCCTTGTCAGAGGGAATTGGGTTTTTAGATGAGATAGCCTTGGCCCCTATGGGCACCTGTGTGATGACCTCTGGGTCTGCCACAGGGTCCCTTTGAGCCCCTGTGTGATGACCTCTGGGTCTGCTGCAGGGGTTTTAAACACGTACTTATGTGAATCAGGCACCCTGTAGTACCTGTCAGGTTTTCTAGGAGCAGGAGGTAGGGCATCAGGGGTGTTGGCAGATTCACTGAAAACATCATCCACCATGTCCAGAATAGGCGGGATGGCCAAGGGTCTGTGCTGAGGAAGATCTAGAAACTCTCTCACTCTCTCACACTCTTTTCTTACACTGAGGATAATCTTGGGCTTTCCAGTGGAAATGCTCTCTGAGAGTGTGCAGGGTTTCCCCAAATGGGGGAAAAAGATCCTCGGGGAGGGGGGAGACAGAAGGAACAGATTCCTCTGCATCAGAGTCCTCAAAGGAGGTGAGAGGTTGTTGTTCCTCATCTGAATCCAGGTAGTCTGAAATTTCAGAAGACAGACCATGATGCTTTGCCAGAGATGGTCTGCACCTGTCGCCCCTGGGATTCAGTTTTCTGGCTAAGGCTCTTGCCACCCCTATAGTGCCTTTTTCAGGCAAAGTTCAAAGGACCAAACCACCACCATAACAGGTACAAGCATGCAAATTCTGAAGGTAATGCTACTCAATGCTAGAAGTCTAAACCTCAAAATGCACTTTCTCGAGGCACTCCTAAAAATGGAGAACATCGATATCTGTGCAGTAACTGAGACCTGGTTCAAGGCTCCAGAGAGCACCCCTGCAATACCAGGCTACAACTCTTACCACACTTTTCGGCCACCAAACCAGGACCGAAACACTAAAGATGGAGGAGTGTCCATATTCACCAAGGATATTCACAACACCAGCCTAGTTGCCCAACACAATGCATCTGAAATTCTCCAGGTGCAACTAACACTAGGTAAGACTGCAATCCAAACTGTAGCTTGCTACAGATCCCCCACTATGCCCCAAGATTCTCACTACACCTTTCTAAACATACTGGAAAATATTAAGATACAACCAAACACCCTAATACTGGGTGATTTCAACTACCCTGCCATTAACTGGGAAAACTACTCATGTACCAACACCTTTGCCCAACGATTCTTGGAATTCATAAATTCCAGCACCCTGGATCAACTAATCCACAGTCCCACCAGGAGCTCCAATATCCTAGACCTGGTCATTACCAACATGGGAAATTGATGCTCCACACCTATGGTCACCCCCTCATTGGTCAGGTCTGACCATAAGCTAATCACCCTTAATATCCACAGCCCTCCCCCCTCAGTAAGGAAACCTCCATAAAAAACTTCTCCAAAGCCAACTTCATGCTACTCAAGTCAGAAGTGACAAACTTCATGACATCCATGCAGACGGGAACTGAAAGTTCGACTGCTGAATCCTACACTAAGGCACTGTATGAGCACATCCACTCATGCATGAATCGTGCCATCCCAAATAGAACCAAGATGCTCTCCTCCAAAAAAAGTAAGCCAATCTGGTGGTCCCCTGCCATAAACAAACTTTACAACAAAAGGAAGAAACTGTTGCAGAAAAGAGGAAAATCCCTGGATGCAAAAAAACTCTCTTACCAGCCTAAGCAAGAAGCTAAGATCCCTCATAAAATCCTCCAAAGCCAATTATGAAAATAAAATTGCCAAAGATTCCAAAGACAACCGCAAGGCATTCTATAACTATGTCAAGAATCTAAATGGCAGTGCTCAGATCTGCTCTGAGCTACAACAGAATGGCATTAAATATACTGATCCCAAGGATATTGCCAAAATCCTGGCAGATCAATTCAGTGCCAACTTCACCCCCCCCACCCCCTAAACGGCCCATCTCAATAACAAAGGATTGCCAAATTCTGGTAATAACAGCCACACAGGTAAAAAACGCACTCTCCAAAGCTAAGGATACAGCATCCATGGGACCAGATGACATCCCGGGCTGTGTACTACTTGAACTACAAAATGAACTGGCACCTCACCTAAGTGTCATATTTAATCATAGCCTCTCCTCAGGCTTCGTGCCCACTGAGTGGTGCACAGTCACAGTTATCTCACTCCACAAGGGGGGATCCACCTTGGATCCCAGGAACTACCACCCCATCAGTCTGATGAGCCTGATCTGCAAGGCCATTGAATGTATTACCATGGAACTTATAAATAAAGACATTGGCAACCTTCAAACACTGGACCCCACCCAGTTTGGGTTCATTACGGGCTGATCTTGTCTCCTGAACCTGATTGACTTCTTCAAATCAGTCTCCAGAGCCATGGACAAGGGTAAGGCAGTCCACACAGCCTATCAGGATCTCGCCAAGGCCTTTGACACAATCCCCCACTCTGAAATCATAGATAGACTTACTAAGCTGGGCATTAATCCCTACGTCACTCAATGGGTTGCCGACTGGCTTACTGACAGAACCCACACTGTAAAAGTAGATGACTCCAAATCCAGCTCCAGACATGTGACAAGTGGAGTACCTCAGGGTTCAGTCCTGGGACCGCTCTTGTTTGGCATCTACTTATCTGAAGTACAGGCCAACACTAAGGGACTCTGGCTAACAAAGTTTGCAGATGTAAAGGACGTCAGGACACCTGGTACAAAAGGAGGCAGCCAACGCCACTTCCTCAGTCTTTCTTGCCATAACAGTCAGAAGCCCCCAGAAAACAAGGCTTAAACCAAAAGCCACTTTAGCAAATAACACCAAATTTAGCTTTAGCCTGTGCCTTAAGAAAGGAGAACAGGAGAGGACCAAAAGGGGGAAGGAGGGAGGGAAACCAGGACTGCAACAGTGAATACACTCGAACATCTACATTTATGGTAAGTGCACACAACTGTACTATGTTCATCGTGTTTCACTTTTGCAGTCCTAACCAATGGGTTGATTACCAAAGCCCAGAGAAAACGGGGCAGGAACCAACAGAATCAAGGATTGGAAATAATTCCCTGCAGAAAGTACCGTTGTGTACACTTACCATAAATGTAGATGTTCGAGTGTATTCATTGTTACAGTCATCACATTTGGGTTATCTGCTTGCAGTAGCCCTCAGTCAGCCTAATTATCAAAGTCTTGGGTCCTGCTTCAGTTGCTGTCTCATCTTCCATGACGTCAGGTAGTCAGGGTTATAAAGCATGCAGCAGATGCCATTAGATAAGTTTTTCTTGCCCCAGATGTCAGGTGCCCCCATAATGGGAAGCAAATATATATACAAGGTTACACCTCCAACAAAAAAGCAAATACACCAAAAAGCTTTAAGCATAGTAAACAAGAGTAGAGGTATAGCCAATAGAATTCACTGGGCTGGAGGGAGGGTAACTAGGACTGCAACAGTGAATACACTTGAACATCTGCATTTATGGTAAGTGTACACAACTGTACTATGTTCTTTGTGTTTCATTGTTGCAGTCATCACATTTGGGTAGATTTCCAAAGCTAATGATGGGAGGAGGAAATTAGATAGCATTAGGACCAGCTATAAGGCCCTGCAAGACTGCAGTGGCAAAGCCATCTCTGGATTTAGAGAAAATTGGCAAATGGTAATGCTTGGTGAAGGTATGTACAGAACTCCAGGTAGCAGCTTCTAGGATGTCCCTGGTAGGGACACCTCTGAGAAAGTCTGTAGAGGTAAATGCAACCCTGGTTGAATGCAGTCTTATCCCCTGTGGGGTAGGTTTTCCATGGTGCTTATAGCAGAAATGAATGCAATGGCCTATCCATTTAGAAATGGTTTGCTTTGAAATGGCCTTCCCCTCTGCCCCTGCAGCAAATGCAACCAGCAGCTGTTTTCAGCAGATTTCCTGAGAGGTTTAGTCCTAAGTAAAATCTAAGTTGTCTGTGCACATCTAAGGAGTGCAGTATTCGTTCCCCTTTGTTCTGTGGATTAGAAAAGAAGGTTGGCAAATGAATGGACTGATTAAGGGCCAAACTGGATACCACCTTGGGCATGAAGGAGGGATTGGTCCTGAGGGACACCCTGACCACATGAAAGATAATGAAAGGCTCCACTGCCATGAGGGCCTGTAATTCAGACACCTTTCTTGCTGATGTGATGGCTAAAAGGAAGGCTGTTTTCCAAGAAAGAAATTTCAACTCTGCATTTGCCGCTGGCTCAAAAGGAGGTAGAGTGAGTTTTTCCAATACAAAGTTAAGGTCCCAGGCTGGAGTAGGGGCTCCCCTGGGTGGTCTAAAGTATTTGGCCCCTCTAAGGAACTGTTTCAGCAGTGGATGAAAGAAGAGGGGTGGTTTTGTGTTGTAATGAGCTGAAATGGCTGAGGCATGAATTTTGATGGAGGAAAAGGAAAGGCCCTTGTGAAGCATCTCAGTTAAGTATTGAAGAATCTGAGGTAAATTAGGTACTGCTGTGCCCATCTCCTGAGTTTGGTTGCAGGAACAGAATCTTTTTCATTTTTCAGCATAGGATTTTCTAGTACTAGGCTTCCTTGCCTCCAGAATGACATCCAACACTTGCTTACTGAGGGATGGTAGCGGAGAGATCAGGTAATTAGCCAGGCTGCCAGGTTCAGGGTTTGAAGCTGTGGGTGCAGAATCTGGCCCTCCTGCTGGGACAGCAGAGCAGGGGTCTGAGGCAGGTGCAATGGTGCCAGCAGTGACACACTGCACAAAAGGGGGTACCAGTGTTGGCGTGGCCAGTCTGGTGCAAACAGTATTGTCCTTGGTTTGTCCTATTTGATCTTTAGTAGTACCTTGGAGAGGAGAGGCAGAGGGGGAAAGGCATAAACTGATAGTTTTTTCCAGGTGAAGGACAGGGCATCCACTTTCCAAGCTTGTTTGTGGGGAGTACTTGTGCAGAATTTGTGCAATTGGTAGTTCTGGGGGAGGCAAACAGGTCTATCTCTGGGCTCCCCCATTTGTTTCTCAACATGTTGAATATCTTTGGTTCCAGTTTCCACTCGTGGGTCCATGAGATTTCTGCTTAGTTCGTCTGCCAGTGTATTCAGCTTTCTTGGCAGGAATTGAGCCTGTAGGTGCACTTGGTAGCTCAAGGCTGTGTTCCACAGAGCAATGGCTTGTCTGCAGAGAGGGTATGAGTGGGTTCCCCCCTGCTTGTTTATGTACCACATAACAGTGGTGTTGTCCGTCTTTACCATTAATTGTCCTTGAAGAATGTGGTCCTTGAAGGCTGTCAGAGCATTCTGTATAGCTAACATTTCTTTTTGATTGATATGCAGGTGCATTTGACTTGGGTTCTATTTGCCCTGAATGCACTTCCCTGCAAAGTGAGCCCCCCATGCATAGTCTGATGCATCTGTTGTTAGGGTTTGGGCGGCAGGGGGTAGAGTGAATGGCAGTCCCTTATTTTGGTGGCAGGCCTCTGCCCACCAAAGGAACTCTATCTGTAGACAAGTTATGATAGGAATCATTGCTTGTAGATCCTGAGAAAGTTGACACCATAGGCTTTTAGATACTATTGTAGTTTCCTCATATGCAGTCTTGCGTATGGAATTAGGGATCACCAAAAATGTGTTTAGGATAGAGAGGTCCAGGATAGCATGCCAGGAGTTGTCTTTTCTGGGCATCAGGAAAAGTCATGAGTAGAAACCTTGTCCCCTTTCCTCTTCTGGAACAGGTTGAATAGCCCTGATACTTACCAGAGAGAGAGAACTTGCTTTTGAGCCTTTGCCCACTGATTTATGGGTAGATCTGGCCAACCATGTGGGGTTGGTAAGGAGTGGAAGTGGAATCTGTATCCTTGGGAAACTATATTTTAAACCCATTTGTCCTGGGTAATGAGCTCCCAATTTTTTGCCTGCATGGCATTCTTCCCCCTAAAGAAACAGTCAGTTGTTCAGGGCTTGGAAGTTTTAAAGTTAAGTCATTGAGACAGTTTACCATAGGGGGAGTCTTACTACTCCCTGCTTTGGGAGTGGGAACTCCCCACTGCTTAGTCCTGTGAGTACCTTGGGACTGAAGCCTGGGTGTTCTGCTGGTTCTGGGTTTGGACTGAGAAGGCCTGGAAGAGGCAGGAAAGGACCAATTCTTAGAAGGCCAATGCCTACTAAATCTGGGAGGCTGTACTTGCAGGAAATCTTTAACAGTTTGCATAAATTTAGCTTTTTCCTCCATCTTTTTAAGTACTTCTTCTGCTTTGTTGCCAAACAGGCGGTCTTGGTATAAGGGAGCATCCAGCAATTTAGCTTTAACATGATCTGGCAAAGACTGCTTCTTAAGCCAAGCATGCCTTCTAAGTACAGACCCAGTGACAGCAGCCCTGCAAGATGCTTCTAATGAATCAGAACCACATTGCAAGTATGTTTTCCAACTTGTTCAGCAGAATGCATTAAATCCTGTAAATCTTTATTTTCAGCACAGTCAGGAATCAACATCATTTTCTGTTTATGCACTCCAGTAATATGCCGTTGATACTTTAACATATGAAACTGGCAGTTTAAGGCCCTAATGGCCAAGGTTTCAGAAGTGTATACCTTCTTACCCCATCTATTCAGTGCCCTGGAATCTCTATCAGAGGGAGTAGGATTTTTGGCAGTAGTAGCCTTAATGCCCTTGGGCCCCTGTGAAATGGTCTCAGGATCCGCAGTAGGATTTTTAAAGAGGAACTTGTGAGAGTCAGGGACCCTGTAATACCTATCAGGTTTTCTGGGAGCAGGAGGTGAAGAATCAGGGGCCAAGCTAGATTCCGAGAAGGCATCATCAACAATGTCCAGTACAGGGGGATAGCTAAAGTCCTGTGTTGGGGCAGGAGTAAGAAATCCCTAAGCCTCTTTTTAGAGTCAGATTAATCCTGGCTTTCCCAGTGAAAATGCTCCCTAAGAGTATGCAAGGTTTCACCAAAAGAGAAATCATCTGGAGGGGAAGCAGAGGGAATGGAGTCCTCTGCATCAGAATCCTCATAGGTAGATAAGGGTAAATCCTGGTCATCAGAGGAAACAGAAATTTCAGAGTCCTGATGAGAAGAATCATAAGGAAATTCAGTCCTAGGTCTCTTAGAGGGGGAAGGGTGGCTTCCCCTGATTAAAGTAATAAGGTCTTCAGCCATTCTTATCATTTGTATTTTAGGCATAGAGGCCTGACCATGCAGTCTGGGCATCTGTTTTTTAAGCATGGATCAAGTGTTAGGCCTTGAAGAAGAAGATGGCATCAGTTTAATATGCAAGTCAGTAGACCTGAATACACCCTCAGAAGCTGGAGTCTGCAAAGCGGCTCCGGACCCATCTAAGGTGGAGACATCCAGGTTCCACAGTTCAAGAAGCATCTTGTGGCATACCAAACTCCGAATGGGTCTCAGTAGAGGCCTGCAAATCTGAAGTAGCAGGTATCAGGGACTGCAAAAGCACCTCACTGAGTACTGGCGAACTGGTGACTAGCATTGGAGAAGTGTCGTTGGCAGCTTTGGACCTATGCGGTCTGTCTCTGTCTTTATCTTTGCATTTTTTCGGAATGTCGGTAGTCGGGTGGATTACCGAAGCCATTTCTGGATAATTGAACCGAGTACCAAAATATTTAGAAGTGTAAATAAACCGATGATGAATAGTTCATTGTTTAAATAAGACACAAAACTGACAGCAAGGTACGTCGTGGTCTGGGCCTAAGCAAGGAATGCAGTAAGAATGAAAATCTTTATGAGGTATTTGCTTTCAACAAGAAATACAATTATTAACTTTTACTGACAACGGTTTAGAGCAAGAAAAAGTTTCCCCAACAGGGTACTTAGATTAGTTGAAGACTTCGGTTCTGAAACTCGAAAACGAAAATTTCAGGAGTTGGCCGACCGGCACTTGTGAACTGCTTCTGCTTCGGGCACCACACGGCAAGAAAGACTGATGTAACGGCATTGGCAGCATGCTTTATACCCCTGACTACCTGACGTCATGGAAGATGAGACAGCAACAGACACAGGATCCAAGACTTTGATAATCAGGCCGACTGAGGGCTAATGCAAGCAGGTAACCCATATGTGATGACTGCAACAGTGAAACACAAAGAACATCAGCAGTGGCAAACCCTGTCCTGGCTCTAGAAAACAAATGCAGATTATAATGCTTTGTGAACGTGTGAACAGAAGACCATGTGGCAGCCTCCAAAATGTCTTTAGTAGTGACACCCCTTAAAAAGGCTGCAGAAGTGGAAGCTGCTCTAGTTGAGTGGGTCCTAACCACTTGAGGAGGAACCTTGCCATGAAAGGAATAACAAAAGGTAATATAATGTGCAATCCACTTGGAAATGGTTTGCTTAGAAATATCCTTGCCCTGGGCTCCAGGGGCAAAACTGACCAATAACTGTGCTGATTTCTGAAGGTCTTTAGTCCTGTCCCGGTATAACCTGAGCTGTCTGTGCACATCAAGAGAGTGTAGGATCCTTTCACCTCTATTTTGAGGATTCGGAAAGAAGGTAGGAACATATATGGACTGATTAAGAGTCAGGCTAGAAACCACCTTAAGCATAAAGGAGGGGTTTGGTTCTCAGAGAGACCCTATCTGCATGAAAAATAAGGAAAGGCTCCACAGCCATCAAAGCTTGCAGCTCCAAAACCATCCTTGCTGAAGTTATAGCCAAGAGGAAGGCAGTCTTCCAGGAGAGAAACTTTAAATCTGCAGTGGCAGCTGGTTCAAAAGCAGGAAGACTGAGTTTCTCTAGAACAAAATTAAGATCCCAGGCTGGAGTAGGTGACCTCACGGGAGGTTTTAAGTTGCAAGCACCTCTAAGAAACATCTTCATCAAGGGATGAGAGAAAATGGGTTGCTCAAAAGAACAAATAGCAAAAATGGCTGAAGCATGGCTCTTGATAGAGGAAAAAGAAAGACCACCCTGAAGCAAATCAGCCAGGTATTCCAGGATCAGAGGAAAGGTAGGCTGAGAAGAAGATTATCCTCTAGCCTGCATCCAATGAGAGAATCTTACCCATTTGCCAGCATAGGACTTCCTGGTGCTAGGCCTTCTGGCCTCCCTCAGCACATCAACCACCTGCTGGGAAAGGGAAGAAGAAAATGGAGGATTCATACAATGAGCCATGCTGACAAATGTAGAGACTGAAGATGAGGATATAGAATGTGTCCCCCTTCTTGAACCAAAAGATCTGACTTCAGAGGAAGATGCCAAGGAGGAAGTTGGGAGAGACTGCGAAGCATTGGATACCAATGCTGTCTGGGCCAGTCTGGAGCTATGAGAATAGTCCTTGGTCATTCGTCCTGATCTTCAGTAATACTCTGGGAAGAAGAGGAAGAGAAGGAAAGGCATAAACTGACAGCAGCGTCCAAGGGAAGGACAGAGCATCCATTCTCCGGGCTCTGCTGTAATGCTGTCTGGTGCACAAAAGAGGGAGAAGATGGTTGTCTGGGGAGGAGAAAAAATCCACCTGCGGTGTGCCCCAACGTTGAATAATGCTGTAAAAGACTACTCTGTTCAGCTGCCACTCATGAGGATCCAGGGTTTGTCTGCTCAACTGGTCTCCCAAAACATTGAGCCTTCCTGGAAGAAATTGAGCTAGGAGATGTAGGCCCAGAGATGTTGCTATGGACCAAAGATTCATGCTCTGTCTGCACAGGGGGTAAGAATGAGTCCCTCCATGATTGTTGATGTGCCACATGACTGTGGTGTTGTCTGTTCTGATGAACAGGGTCCCTGGAGAAAGAAGATGCTTGAAAGCTAGTAAGGCTTGCTGAACTGCTATCAACTCCTTTAGATTTATGTGCAGGTGCATCTGCTGAGCATTCCAATGTCTCTGTATGCATCTGCCATCCAGGTGTGCTCCTCATGCTTAGTCCGATGCACCTGTGGTAAGAACTTGAGTGGCAGGAGGTGGATGAAAAGGCATGCCTTTGTTTTGTAGACAGGCTGTCGCCCACCATAGAAACTCCACCTGCAGATATGAAAGCAGAGGAATCATCATATCCAGGTCCTCTGAGTGTTGACACCAAAGGTTCTTGATGCACCAAAGGTTCTTGATGTGGAATCATGAGAATGCAAGAGGCCATGTATCCCAGAGCTTGCAGGTATTTCCTTGCAGGGAGCTGGGACAGGCTTGCCAAGTCCTTGAAGTAAACTGAAAGAGTTGTCTGCTTCTCCTGGGTGAGATATATCATCTGGGCGCCTCTGTTCAGACTCACTGCCAGGAATGTTATCTCCTTGGATGGTACCAGTTTTGATTTTTACTCGTTGAGAATTAACCCAGGGAAGAGAGAAGAGTCTTTACGAATTCTAGATCCATTAATAGATGTTCCTGAGAATTTGCTTGAATTAGGCAGTCGTCCAAGTATGGATAAATCTGAATTTTCTTCTGCCTGCAAAAAGCAATGAATGGAGCCAGGCACTTTGTGAAAACTCTGGGAGCAGTAGATAAGCCAAAGGGCAGTGCAGAGAATTGATAATGTTGCTTGCCCACCCGAAATGAAGGTAGTGCCTGCAACTTTCCCTGATAGGGATGTGCAAATAAGCTTCTTTGAGATCCAAAGTCACCAGCCAGGAATCATTCTCTAACATTGTCAGCAACTGATGCAGAGTGAGTATCTTGAACTTTGGAATTAACAAGAGTTCAGAATGGACAGATCTAGGATAGGACACCAAGTGCCTTCTTTGTTTGGAATTAGGAAAAGTCTGGAATAGAAACCCTGGTCTACCTGCTGAGCAGGAACTGATTCTATTGCTCTCAAAAGAAACAGAGACAAAATATGTTTTTTTACTTCTGCCCTTTGGTTTGGAGGAGCATCCAGGAATCCTTTGGGAACTGGAAAGGTGTGGAAAGAAAACTTGTGCCCTAGGATACAGTCCTAAGTACCCATTTGTCATCCGTGATAGTGGCCCAGACATTTGCAAAAAGGGCCAACCTTCCCCCTAAAGGACTCTCCAGGTAGGCAAGAACAGGCAAAAGTTGGATAAAATCATTGAAAGTGCTTTGATTGAGATGCAGGCTTAGAACTTCCAGCCTTGGAAGTGGATTCCTGCCAATGCTTAGACCTTTGAGGGGTAGCCACATGCCCTCTAGAAGATTTGTAACCTCTAGTCCTAGAACGGTTCTGTTTGCTGGTATCAGGAAATGAGCAACTCTTAGAAGGGTAATTCCTGCTAAAGCGAGGAGGTTGAACTTGCAGAAAATCCTTAGCAGTTTGCATAGACTTGGCCTTATCCTCCATCTTCTTGAGCACTTCCTCTGCTTTGCTGCCAAAAAGATTGTCCTTATGCAAAGGTACATCTAAAAGCTTAGCCTTGACAGGCTCTGGAAGGGGCTGTTCCCTGAGCCAAGCATGCCTTCGAATAACAGATCTAGTAGCTGTAGCCCTGCAGGAGGCTTCTAGAATGTCAAAACCACAATGTAAAGAATGTTTAGTGACAAGACTGGCAGAATTCAGCAAATCCTGCATATCCTTACTCTCCGCCAAAAGAGCTACACTTGCTAGCCTAGACTTAATAGCCTCCAAGGTGTGCTGCTGGTACTTCAGCATATGAAAAAGACAATTAGTAGACCTGTTAGCAAGGGTGGCAGAGGTATAAACTTTTTTACCCCACCTATCTAGGTTCCTAGATTCCCTGTCAGAAGGCACAGGATTTTTGGTAACAGTGGCCTTAACTCCTTTAGGGGCCTTGAGAAATAACCTCAGGATCAGCCAAAGGATTCCTGAAAAGAAACAGATGAGAATCAGGAACTCTATAGTACCTGTCAGATTTCCTGGGAGCAGTTGTGTACACTTACCATAAATGTAGATGTTCGAGTATATTCACTGTTGCAGTCATTACATTTGGGTAATCTGCTGGCAGGTTGCCCTCAGGCAGCCTGATTAACAAAGTCTTGGGTCCTCGTCGGTTGCTGTCCCTTCTTCCATGACGTCAGGTCATCAGAGGTATAAAACATGCAGCCGACACCATTACATCAGTTTTTCTTGCCCCAGATGTCAAAAAATATACCTCCAAACAATACACCAAAAGGCTTTTAAGCATAGTAAAGGAAATGAGAGGTATAGTAAGAGAAAAACAGGGGACTGGAGGGTGTGTAACCAAGACTGCAACAGTGAATACACTCAAACATCTACATTTATGGTAAGTGTACACAACTGCACTATGTTCTTCATGTTTCACTGTTGCAGTCATTACATTTGGGTAGAATCCCAAAGCTATGGTTGGGAGGATGGATTTATACAGCATTAGGAGCAGCTATAAGGCCCTGCAGGACAGCAGTGACAAAGCCAGCTCTGGATTTAGAGAAGTGGGGTAGATGGTAATTTTGTGAACGTATGAACTGAGCTCCAGGTAGCAGCTTCTAGAATGTCTCTGGTAGGAACCCTTGAGAAAGGCTGCAGAAGTAGATGCAGCCCTGGTGGAATGAGATCTGATCCCCTTGGGGATAGGTTTACCATGGTGCATATAGCAGAAACGAATACAATGGCTTATAGATTTGGAAATAATCTGCTTTGAAATAGCCTTTCCCTCTGCCCTTGCAGCAAATGCCACCAATAGTTGTTCAGATTTTCTTAGAGATTTTGTCCTGTTTAAGTAGAATCTAAGTTGTCTGTGTACATCCACTCACCTTTGTTCTGTGGGTTGGGAAAGAAAGTTGGCAAATGAATGGTCTGATTAAGAGCCACACTGGATACCACCTTAGGCATAAAAGATGCATTGGTCCTGAGAGCCACCCTGTCTGGATGAAAAATAATGAAAGGCTCCACTGCCATAAGAGCCTGTAATTCTGAAATCCTTCTAGCTGAAGTGACTGCTAAAAGGAAAGCTGTTTTCCAAGAGAGAAATTTTAGGTCTGCAGTAGCAGCTGGCCCAAAAGGAGGGAGAGTGAGTTTTTCCAAAACAAAATTGAGGTCCCATGCAGGAGTTGTTGCTCTCCTGGGAGGTCTTAAATTTTTGGCCCCTCTGAGATACTGCTTTAGCAGAGGATGACAGAAGAGGGAGGTTCTGTGTCGTAATGAGCCGAGATGGCAGAGGCATGGATTTTATTGAAGAAAAGATAGGCCCTTGTCAAGCATCTCAGTCAAGTATTGTAAAATCTGAGGGATATTTGGTTTTGCTGTGTCCGTTCCTTGTGCTTGGTTCCAAGCAGAGAATCTCTTCCATTTATCAGCATAAGATGTACTAGGCCTCCTGGCTTCCAAAATGACATCCATCACAGATTTACTGAGAGGTGTTGTTTGAATAATTAAATGATCAGCCATGCTGCAAGGTTCAGAGTTTGGAGCTGAGTGTGCAGAATTTGATTGTTCTGCTGAGACAGCAGATGAGGGATTTGAGGCAAGTACCAAGGAGGAAGTTGAGACATATTCCTTAGAATTTGGTACCAGTGCTGGGGGGGGGGGGGGGGGCAGTCCGGAGCAATCAGGATCATTTTTGGTTTTTCCTGTCTGACCTTTAGTAAGGCCTTGGAGAGAAGAGGCAGAGGGGGAAAGGCATAGACTGATAGGTTTTTCCAACTGAAGGATAGGGCATCCACTTTCCATGCTTGTCTGTGATAAGTCCTTGTGCAGAATTTGTCCAGTTGATAATTTTGGAGAGAGGAAAATAGATCTATGTCTGGGCTCCCCCATTTCTGTGTTACCATGCTGAAGATTTGTGGATCCAGTTTCCACTCGTGCGGGTCCATAAGATTTCTGCTTAGGTCGTCTGCCAGAGTATTTTATTTTCCTGGCAGGAATTGAGCTTAAAGATGTACTTGGTAAATCAAAGCTGTGTTCCACAATGCCATGGCTAGTCTGCAAAGGGGGTAGGAATGTGTACCCCCTGCTTGTTTATGTACCACATAACCGTGGTGTTGTCCATCTTTATCAGTAGTTGTCCTGGATGAAGTAAGTCCTTGAAGGCTGTCAGAGCATTCTGAACAGCTAGCATCTCTTTCTGGTTGATAAGCAGATGAATTTGTTTTGGGCTCCATATGCCCTGAATGCATCTCCCACCAGGTGGGCCCCAAGCATAGTCTGATGCATCTGTAGTTAGGGTTTGGGTGGCAGGGGTAGAGTGAATGACAGCCCCTTGTTTTGGTGACATGTCTCTGCCCACTAAAGAAACTCCTGTTGTAGGCAGGTAATGAGAGGAATCACTGTTTCCAGACTGTTACAATGTTGACTTCATAAACTTTTTAGGTACCATTGAAGTTTCCTCATATGCAGTCCTGCATATGGAATTAGTAGAATGCAGGATGCCATGAACCCCAAAGCCTGCAGAATTTGTCTTGCAGATAACTGGGTTTTTGTTGCCATCTGTTTGAAGTAGGTTGTCAGTTGCCTTTGTTTATCTGGCATAAGGTAAGCCATCTGGGCAGTTGAATTCAAGCTTGCACCCAGGAATGTAATTTTTTGAGAGGGTACCAGTTGGGATTTCTTTTCGTTTATTGAGTACCCTAGGCAAGTTAGAAGCCTTTTCACAAATGCCAGATGTTGAAGAAGAATGTCCTTGTTCTCTGCTTGAATGAGACAGTCGTCTAGGTAAGGATAAATTTGTATGCTTCTTTGTCTGCAAAATGCAATTACTGGTGCCAGGCACTTTGTAAAGACCTTGGGTGCAGTAGATAAGCCAAAGGGCAGTGCAGAGAATTGGTAATGCAAAAAAACCTGCCTTGAAGCGGAGGTATCTTCTGCACAATTCCCTTATTGGGATATGCAGGTATGCCTCTTTTAAGTCTAGAGTCACTAACCAAGTGTTCCTGCCCAGCATAGGCAGTAGCTGTTGTAAAGTCAGCATTTTGAATTTTGGAGTGTCCAGGAACGTGTTCAAAATCGATAAGTCCAGTATTGGACACCAGGCATTGTCTTTTCTGGGTACCAGGAAAAGTCTTGAATAAAAATCTTGTCCTTTTTCCTTTTCTGATACTGGTTGAATAGTCCCCATATCCATGAGGGATGTAACTTGTTTCTGAGCCTCTGCCCATTGATTTTGTGGCAGATCTGGCTAACCGTTTGGAATTGGCAAAGTATGGAAATGAAATCTGTACCCCTGGGATACTATGTTTAATACCCATTTGTCGTGGGTATTTAACTGCCAATTTTGAGCATGAAGTGCTAATTTTCCCCCCAAAGGGGCTGCCAAAAGATAAGTGCTTGGTGAAGGTAGAGGGACGTCATTGAGACTGCTTACTGTAGGGTTGTGCTTTGTTTCCTCCAGATTTGGAGGTGGAGGCACCCCATTGCTTTGACCTGTAAGAACCCTGTGATTGGTATCTAGAGCCTTTTGAGTGCCTGGATTTGCCTTGAGAGGCTCTGTTGGACACAGGAAAGGACCAATTTTTAGTAGGCCAGTGCCTACTGAACCTGGGTGGCTGCACTTGTAAGAAATATTTTACAGTTTGCATAGATTTAGCTTTGTCTTCAGTTTTCTTTAAAACCTCTTCTGCCTTATTACCAAACAGAGTATCAAGCTGTAAAGGGGCATCCAAAACTTTAGCTTTAACATGATCAAGCAGATTTTGCTACTTGAGCCAGGCATGCCTTCTAATCACAGATCCAGTAACTGCGGCCCTGCAAGAGGCCTCCAAGGAATCAAAACCACATTGCAAAGTATGTTTTACAACCTGTTCTGCTGCATGCCATAATTCCTGTAATTCTTTATTTTCCACACAATCAGTTGTTCTTTTTCAATAAGCCCATAACATGCTGTTGATATTTAAGCATATGAAACTGGCAGTTTAAGACCCTAATTGCCAAGGTTGCAGATGTATAAATCTTCTTTGCCCATCTATCCAGCACCCTGGAATCTCTATCAGAGGGGGTACGATTTTTGGCTGTAGAGGCCTTTACACCTTTGGGACCCTGTGAGATAGTCTCAGGATCCGCAGCAGGATTTTTGAATAGAAATTTGTGGGATTCAGGAACCCTGTAATATCTGTCTGGCTTACTAGGAGCCGGAGGTAGGGAATCAGGAGCCATGCTTGATTCTGAAAACACATCATCAACAATGTCTAATACAAGAGGTATTGCCAAAGGCCTATGCTGAGGAAAAAGAAGGAAATCCCTAAGCCTCTTTTTTGATTCAGAGAAATCCTGACTCTCCCAATGAAAATGTTCCCTTAAAGCATGCAAGGTTTCTCCAAAAGAATAATCCTCAGGAGGAGATGCAGATGGGATGGATTCTTCTACATCTGAATCCTCATAGGGTGGAATAGAAAATTCCTGATCAGAAGAGGAATCAGAAGAAATGGAAACCTGATCTGAAGATTCATAATCAGTGTCTTGCCTAGGCCTCTTAGCAGGGGGGGTTGGGAACCCCTGATCAAGGTAATTAAGTCCTCAGCCATTTTGATCTTCTGTATTTTAGGCAAAGGGGCCTGAGCACGTGGCTCATGTGTCATTTTTTTAGCCTAAGAAGATGTTTTTGATCTTGTTTTTGAAGCTGGCGGTTTTATATAAAAATATTGAGGCCTGAAAACACCCTCAGAAGCCAGTACCTGCTTAGCGGCTCTGGACCCATCCAAGGGAGAGACATTCGCAGGTTCAATACTCTGAGAATCTCGCGGCATACTGGACTATGCATGGGTCTCGGTAGAGGCCTGTGACTCAAAAGTAGCAGGTATCAGGGGATGCGAAAGCACCTCACTGAGTACCGGTGAACCGGCGACTGGCTTAGGAGAAGCTTCGTCGTCGGTTTTGGACCCCGACGGTCTGTCTCTGTCTTTTTCTTTGCGTTTTTTTGTGAACTCCGGTAGTCGGAATGCTAACCAATGACATTTCAGGGTAATTAAATCTGGATTCAAAATATTTTGAAGCAAAAATATACTGACGCTTAATAGTGAGTTGGTTAAATCTAGCACAAAACCGACAGCAAGGCACGTTATGATCTGGGCTTAGGCAAGGAATACAGTACAAATGAAAATCCTTATGAGGTATTTGCTTCCCACAAGTAATGCAATTATTAACTTTTACTGACATCGGTAAGGAGCAAGAAAAAGTTTTCCCAATGGAGTACTTAGCTTTAGTTGAAGACTTTGGTTCTGAAACTCGAATACGAAAATTTCAGGAGTCGTCCGACCGGCACTTGCGAACTGCTTCTGCTTCGGGCACTGCGTGGCGAGAAAGACTGAATAAAATGGTGTCAGCTGCATGTTTTATACCCCTGACGACCTGACGTCATGGAAGAGGAGACAGCAACCAACGCAGGACCCAAGACTTTGTTATTCAGGCTGACTGAAGGCAACCTGCCAGCAGATTACCCAAATGTAATGACTGCAACAGTGAAACATGAAGAACATCCCTTTTACAAACGCCAGATGCTTTAGAAGAATGTCCTTGTTTTCTTGCCTGAAATAGACAATCGTCCAGGTATGGATAAATTTGAATATTTCTTTACCTGCAAAATGCAATTACTGGAGCCAGGCACTTTGTGAAGATCCTGGGCGCAGTAGATAAGCCAAAGGGCAGTGCAGAGAACTGGTAATGCAAGTAGCCTGCTTTGAAGCGGAAGTATCTTCTGCAAGATTCCCTGATTGGGATATGTAGGTAAGCCTCTTTTAAGTCTAGAGTTACCAACCAGGCATCTTTGCCCAGCATAGGTAGTAACTGTTGAAGAGTTAGCATCTTGAATTTTGGAATGTCCAGAAATGTATTTAGAGTGGATAAGTCCAGAATTGGACACCATGATTTGCTTTTCTGGGTACCAGGAAAAGTCTTGAATAGAAACCTTGTCCTTTTTCCTCTTCTGGTACTGGTTGAATAGCCCCCATATTCATGAGGGACAGAACTTGTTTCTGGGCCTCTGCCCAGTGATTTGGGGGCAGATCTGGCCATCCGTTTGGGATTGGCAACTTGTGGAAATGAAATCTGTATCCCTGGGATACTTTATTTAAAACCCATTTGCCCTGGGTAATAAGTTGCCAGTTTCATGCATGAAGTGCCAGTTTTCCCCCCAAATGGGTGGCTAAAAGATAAGTGCTTGTTGATTGTAGAGGAAAGTCATTGAGACTGTTTACCATAGGGAGGTGCCTTGTTGCTTCCAGATTTGGAGGTGGAGGCACCCCATTGTTTTGTTCTAAAAGTTCCTTGTGACTGAAACCTGGAGCCTTTGGAATGTCTGGATTTGACTTGAGCAGCTCTTGAGGGAACTGGAAAGGACCAGTTCTTAGTAGGCCAGTGCCTACTAAATCTTGGAGGCTGCACTTGTAAGAAATCTTTCACAGTTTGCATAGATTTAGCTTTATCTTCCATCTTTAACACTTCTTCAGCCTTATTACCAAAGAGACGGTCCTGTTGTAAAGGAGCATCCAACAATTTTGCTTTAACATGGTCAGGCAGAGTTTGCTCTTTGAGCCAAGCATGCCTTCTTAGCACAGATCCAGTTACAGCAGCCCTGCAAGAGGCCTCCAAGGAATCAAAACCACATTGCAAAGTATGTTTTCCAACTTGTTCAGCTGAATGTAATAAATCGTGCAAATCTTTATTTTCCACATAGTCAGATATTAACATCATTTTCTGTTTAAGTAGTCCCATGACATGCTGTTGATATTTAAGCATATGAAATTGACAGTTTAAAGCCCTAATTGCCAAGGTTGCAGACGTGTAAACCTTCTTACCCCATCTATCCAGCACCCTGGAATCTCTATCAGAAGGGGTAGGATTTTTAGCAGTAGAGGCCTTAACACCCTTGGGACCCTGAGAAATGGTTTCAGGATCAGCAGTAGGGTTTTTGAAAAGGAATTTGTGGGAGTCAGAAACCCTATAGTATCTGTCTGGCTTACTAGGAAACGGAGGCAGAGAATCAGGAGTCATACTAGATTCTGAAAAAACATCATCAACAATGTCCAGAACAGGAGGTATAGCCAAAGGCCTATGCTGAGGAAGAAGAAGAAAATCCCTAAGTCTCTTTTTAGATTCAGAGAAATCCTGACTTTCCCAGTGGAAATGTTCCCTTAAGGTATGTAAAGTTTCTCCAAAAGAGAAATCCTCAGGGGGAGAAGCAGAAGGGATGGAATCTTCTGCATCAGAGTTCTCATAAGTAGGTATAGATAAATCCTGTTCAGTAGAAGAATCAGAAGAAATAGAATCCTGATCTGAAGATTCATAATCAGTGCCTTGCCTAGGCCTCTTAGCAGGAGGGGGTTGGGTACCCCTGTTCAAGGTAATTAAATCTTCAGCCATTTTGATCATTTGTTTTTTAGGCATTGGGGCCTGCACACGTGGCCCAAGCATTGGCTTTTTAGACATAGAATTAGATTTTGGCCTTAGTTTTGAAGATGGTGTCAGTTTAATATACAAATCTTTAGGCCTGAAAACACCCTCAGAAGCCGGTGCCTGCACAGCGGCTCTGGACCCATCTAAGGTCGAGACATCCATGGGTTCAATACTTAAAACATCTCATGGCATACCGGACTCCAAATTGGTCTCAGTAGAAGCCTGCGAATCAAAAGTAGCGGGTATCAGGGGCTGCAAAAGCGGCTGGCTTAGGAGAAGCGTTGTCATCAGTTTTGGACCTTGACGGTCTGTCTCTGTCTTTTTCTTTGCATTTTTTAGGTATTCCAGTAGTCGGATTGCTAACAGACGTCATTTCTGGATAGTTAAATCGTGAGCCAAAATATTTAGAAGCAAAAATATACCGACGTTTAATAGTGCGTTGATTAAATCTAGCACAAAACCGACAGCAAAGTACGTTATGATCAGGGTCTAGGCAAGGAATACAGTACAAATGAAAATCCTTATGAGGTATTTGCTTCCCACAAGTAATGCAATTATTAACTTTTACTGACCGGTTAGGAGCAAGAAAAAGTTTCCCCAACGGGGTACTTAGCTTTTAGTTGAAGACTTCGACTCTGAAACTCGAAAACAAAAATTTCAGGGGTCGGCTGACCAGCACTTGTGAACTGCTTCTGCTTTGGGCACCACTCGGCAAGAAAGACTGATGTAATGGTGTCGGCTGCATGTTTTATACCCCTGATGACCTGACATCATGGAAGAAGGGACAGCAACCGACGCAGGACCCAAGACTTTGTTAATCAGGCCGACTGAGGGCAACCCGCCAGCAGATTACCCAAATGTAATGCCTGCAACAGTGAAAGACGAAGAACATCTGAATTAGGAGTCAAGGAATTTTCCAGAAAAACATCATCAACCACTTCCAACACTGGGGGAATAGCCAGAGGCTTATGCTGAAGTAAATCCAAAAACTCCCTAATCCTTTTCTTAGATTGGGGATAATCCTGACTTTCCCATTTAAAATGCTCCCTGAAAGTATTCAAAGTATCACCAAAAGAGAAATCCTTTGGGGGAGAAGCAGAAGGGATGGACTCTTCTGTATCATAATCCTCAAAAGGAGAAAAAGCCTGAGAAACTTCCTCTTTGTCAGCAGAAATGCTAGAAGAATCAGAACCAGAAAAAGACAAAGCCTCAAGAGAAAAATCCCTACTCCTTTTAGGAGGAGGAGGCTGTGAACCCCTAATAATAGTCAAAAGATCATTAGCCAGGTTAACCACTTGGGATTGAGGGGAACGAGAAGGAACTGGAGCCTGCTTTTTCACAGGTTTACAACTGGAAGATTTACCTGCAAGCTTGAAGGACTCGAGAGGCCTGGCAACCGCAGAAGTTGCAGAAGAGGTCGTCGGTATGAGCTTGCTGTCTGAACGAGGAATGGAGGCCTCAGACACCGGCATCAGCTTATCAGCTTAGCAGGTCTGGATCCAGCTGAAGAGGTGACAGGCAAAAGGTCAGATGACAAAATGGAGGCCAGAGGCCTGGGGAACTCTGAAATGGTCTCAACCGAGACCTGCGGTTGAAAATCCGTGGATTGCAGGGGCTGCAAAGACGCCTCACTGGCTACCGCATGACTGCCGACCATCCTAACATCATTCGAGGACTTAACCTTCTGAAGCCTGTCCTGGTCCATATCCTTACATTTTTTGGGTACATGCGAAGCCTGAAGACCAGCGGATGCCATATCAACAAACTTAGGCCAAACTCCAAAATGTTTAGCAAAAAACGTAGCCCGACGACGAATAGTACGTGGATTAAAGGAGGCACAAAGATCACAATTAGGAAAGTACAGTTTTGTACCTACCATAAATGTAGATGTTCGAGTGCTAATACAGCTGCAGTAATCAAAGATGGGTTTTCAGCCATCAGGCAGTCCCTCGGTCGGCCGAATTCCAAAGTCTTGGTCAGGCGTCAGTTGTCGCCTACTCTTTTGACGCCAGGAAGGCCAGAGTATATAAGACACAGCCGACGCCATGTTCTTCAGTCTTTCTTGCCCCAGATGTCAGGTGCCCCCAAAAGGAAGGCAATACATAAGTAAAGCTTATCCACATATGCAAGCAATGCAATGTAATGCAAAATCAGTGTAAGCAAGCAAATAAAACATAGCAGGATAACCCAGTCAGGAGGTATGAAGAGGTTGTTAGGCCCCATGCCCTTACCAAGAGGGGAAGGAGGAAGGGAAACCTGTACTGCAGCTGTATTAGCACTCGAACATCTACATTTATGGTAGGTACAAAACTGTACTATGTTCATCGTGCATACAGCTGCAGTAATCACAGATGGGTAGAGTCCCAAAGCTATGCAGAGGGTGGTAGGTACTATGAGGAACTGGGTTGAGCCAGAATGCCCTGCAAAACAGCAGTGGTGAAGCCTGCTCTTGTTCTGGAGTATAAGGGCAGGTGGTAGTGTTTTGTGAAGGTATGTACAGAGCTCCAAGTGTCTGCCTCCAGAATATCCTTAGTAGGCACACCTCTGAGGAAGGCTGTAGAGGTGGCTGTGGCCCTGGTGGAGTGAGATCTGATACCAGTAGGGACAGATTTCCCATGATAAGAGTAACAAAATCGTATACAGTGGCCAATCCACTTGGAAATGGTCTGTTTGGTAACTGGTTTCCCTTGAGCCCCTACGGCATAGGACACAAAAAGTTGTTCTGATTTCCTGAAGGACTTTGTTCTGTCCAAATAGTAACGTAGCTGCCTATGGATGTCTAAAGAGTGAAGCAGCCTTTCCCCTTTGTTTTGAGGGTTAGGATAAAAGGTAGGTAGGTGTATGGCTTGGTTTAAGGCTACCCTGGATACCACTTTTGGCATAAAGGATGGATTAGTACGAAGGGAAACCCTATCCTGATGGAAGATGAGGAAGGGCTGCACCGCCATGAGGGCCTGTAGTTCAGAAACCCTACGAGCTGAAGTGATGGCCAGAAGGAAAGCTGTTTTCCAGGACAAATACTGCAGATCTGTTGAGGCAGCAGGTTCAAAAGGAGGCAATGTTAATTTTTCTAGTATGTAATTAAGGTCCCAGGCTGGTATTGGTTGCTTCCTTGGAGGTCTTATATTCTTAGCCCCTCTGAGGAACTGCCGTAAGAGAGGGTGAGAGAATAAAGGAGGATCCGTGTTGAATTCTGCAGAAATGGCTGAGGCGTGCATTTTAATGGAAGAAAATGAAAGTCCACTGTTCAGCAGTTCTGCTAGGTATTGTAAAACCTGCGGCAAGTTCAATTTTCTAGGGTCCTGTCTTCTTTTTTCATTCCAGCAGCAAAACCGCTTCCATTTTGCGGAGTAAGCTTTTCTTGTGGATGGTCTTCTGGCCTCCAAAATGACATCCTGCACCTCCTTGGAGAGTAGCATCTGATGTGGTGTTAAGGAATTTTCCACGCAGCGAGATTGAGTGTTTTCAGCTGACTGTAAAGGGTTTTGTAGCTGTTCTGTGTCAGCAGAAGCAGTATTAGAGGCAGGGACTAGGGAGGAGTATGTGTTAGGCTCCTCAGGAGTGGATACCAGTGTTGCCTTGGCCAGTCTGGAGCAATCAGTATCATCCTCGGTTTGTCTGTTCTTGCTTTCAAAAGCACCTTGGGCAGAAGAGGCAGAGGTGGGAATGCATAAACTGTCCATGTTGCCCAACTGAATGAAAGGGCGTCCACTTTCCAGGCCTTTGGATGGAAGGTCCTTGAACAAAACTTTTTCAATTGATGGTTCCTGTGGGAGGCAAAAAGATCTATGTCTGGCCTCCCCCACGCTTGGATTATCTCCGTAAACACCTGTGGATGCAGCTTCCATTCGTGTGGATCTGTCATATTCCTGCTCAGAGTGTCTGCCAGTGTGTTTTCCAGTCCTGGCAAGTACTGTGCTTGAAGCTCGATTTGTCTTTCCAGAGCCAAGTTCCAAAGAGTCATGGCTAGTCTGCACAAGGGGTATGAGTGTGTTCCTCCTTGTTTGTTTATGTACCACATTACTGTGGTGTTGTCTGTTCTTATCAGTAGTTGTCCTGGATGCAGGAAGTCCTTGAAAGCTGTAATTGCATTTATTACTGCTAGCATTTCTTTTTGATTGATGTGAAGGTGCTTTTCCTTTTGGGACCATCTGCCCTGAATGCACCTGTCCTTCATGTGCGCCCCCCCAGGTGTAATCTGAGGCGTCTGTGGTTATGACTTGTTTTGCTTGAGGCTTGCAGAATGGAAGGCCTGTGTTTACTTGACATGCTTGGGCCCACCACAGAAATTCCTTTTGTAGACATGGAATTACTGGTATAATTGCTTCCAAGCTGTGACTGTGTTGAGACCATAGATTTTTTAGGTACCATTGAAGTTTCCTCATATGCAGCTTTGCACATGGGATTAGAAGAATGCAAGATGCCATGAAACCCAGAGCCTGCAGGATTTTCCTTGCAGTAAGCCTGGTACTTTTTGCTAGTGTTTTGTAGTACTGAGATAATTGCCCTTGTTTTTTGGACGCAAGGTATGCCATCTGGGTGTTTGTGTCCAAGCTGGCACCCAGGAAGGTTATTTTCTGAGATGGTGTTAGCCTTGATTTCTCCTTGTTGATGGTGTATCCCAGAGAAAGCAGTAACCGTGTCACATATGCCAGATGTTCCAGTAGTATTTGTTTGCTGTTCGCTTGGATCAGGCAGTCGTCCAGATAAGGGTAAATTTGTATCCCTTGAAGTCTGCAATAGGCAATCACTGATGCCAGGCACTTTGTGAATACTCTGGGCGCAGTAGATAAGCCAAAGGGCAATGCAGAGAATTGATAGTGGATTGAACCTGCAAGAAATCTGAGGTATCTTCTGCAGCTTTGTCTGATTGGGACATGCAGGTATGCCTCCTTGAGGTCCAATGTTACCAGCCAAAACTCCTTGCCCAGCATGGGAAGAAGTTGCTGTAATGTGAGCATCTTGAATTTTGGTACGAATAGAAATGTGTTTAGGATGGATAAGTCCAGAATGGGTCTCCAGTCGGTTCCTTTTCTTGGTACCAAGAAGAGTCTTGAATAAAAACCTTGACCTTGTTGGTGCCTAGGTACCTTTTGTATAGCTCTCATGTTTAGGAGCTTTGAAATTTGCAGTTGTGCCTCTACCCTTTGATTTTGTGGTAGGTTTGGCATGCCTCTCATTTTTGGAAGAGTGTGAAATTGAAATTTGTAGCCTCTGTTTATAATGTCCAGAATCCATTTGTCTGTTGTGACAATATGCCAATTGCTTGCAAATAATGCTAGTTTCCCTCCCAAAGGTGCTGCCAGCTGAGACTTGCTTGGCATGGAAATGAGGGAGTCATTGGGTTTGCTTCCTGTATTGTTGTGCACTGTCTTCACCACCTCTTGGTGCTGGAGATTGCCATTGTCTGCCTCTATATGATCCTTGTGACTGCCCTCTGCCCCTTGTGCGTCTGTATCTACCTCTTTGGGGCTTGTCAGTGGCTGGAAAAGACCAGTTTTTTGAAGGCCAATTCCTGCTAAACCGTGGTGGCTGGACCTGTAAGAAGGCTTTGACAGTTTGCATAGATTTGGCTTTTTCTTCCATTTTTCGTAGTATATCCTCAGCATTAGTACCAAAAGTACATCCTTTTGTAAAGGAGCATCAAGAAGTTTAGCTTTCACATGATCAGGCAAATTTTGTTCCCTAAGCCAGGCCTGTCTGCGAATGACTGATCCTGTAGCAGCCGCTCTACTGGAGGCCTCTAGGGCATCATAACCACATTGTAAGGTGTGTTTACCCACTTGTTCCGCACTATGCATCATATCCTGTAACTCTTTTAAATCTGGTTGTTCAGATTGAGACATTTTGTTTTTTAATTGTGATAACAGGAACTGTTGATATTTAATCATATGAAACTGGCAGTTTAAGGCCCTCATGGCTAGGGTGGCCGAGGTATATACCTTCTTACCCCACCTTTCTAGAGATCTAGATTCCCTTTCTGCAGGCAGTGGATTCTTGGCAGTGGAGGCCTTTAATCCCTTAGGGCCTTGTGAAATGGTTTCAGGGTCAGCATTATGGCCTTTGTAAAGAAATTGGTGAGAACTGGGTACTCTGTAGTATCTATCAGGTTTTACTGGTGCAGGAGGCAGAGAATCAGGATTAAGACAAGCCTCCGAATAGACATCATCCAGTACCTCCAAAACAGGGGGTATAGCCAGAGGTCTGTACTGAGGTAACCAAAGAAATTCCCTAAGTCTTTTCTTGGAATCTGAAAAGTCCTGGCCTTCCCAATGGAAGTGTTCCCTCAAGGTGTGCAAGGTTTCCTCAAAAGAAAAATCCTCAGGGGGAGATACCGAAGGAATGGACTGTTCTGCATCCGAATCCTCAAAAGGGGAGTAAGAGTGTTCCTCTGCATCAGAATGCTCTGATAAAATGGATCCCTGATCAGAAGAGGGGGATTCTTCCTCCACTCTGGTCTCTTGTCAGGAGGGGGCTGAGAACCTCTGATGAGAGTTATTAGAGCCTCAGCCATTTTAAGCATCTGTTTCTTAGGCATGGGTCCAGGAGATGGGCCTTGAGCAGCAGGCCTAGTGTGATGCCTGGCTGTTTTGGATTTAGTAAAGGCCTTAATAGAAAAAGAAGATGAAGGCCTAAATACACCATGGGTGGAGGTGGATCTGTCCACATTAGTAGGCTCGACATAAGCCGGGGCTTCTGTTGTAGTCTGGGAAAGGGCCGATGACCCAGCGGTCTCGGGTATAGAAGACACCGCCAAAGGAGCGTCGTCGGTAGTCAGGGACTGCAAAGGCGTCTCACTGAGAACCGGACCACGTGTAGCCTGTTTCGGCGTGGTGTCGGTGGAGACCGCGGGCCTCGCGTGTTGGTCCTTTTCCTTGCATTTTTTGGATAAAACGGTAGTCGGAGTGTCCGACGACATTTTATAGTCAAAAGCTCTACCGAAAAAGTGTTGGGCGAACTCCGCCCGACGCTTGATAGTGCGTTTATTGAAGGTAGCGCAAAAGCGACAGCCCGAGACGTCGTGGTCTGGGCCCAAACAAGGTATGCAAAGGGAATGGAAATCCTTATGCGGTATTTGCTTCCCACAAGAAATACAATTATTAACTTTTTCTGACATCGGTCTGAGGCAAGAAAAGTTTCAACGGGTACTTAGCTTTAATGAAGACTTCGGTTCCAAATATTTTCGTAAATCAGGAGCTGGCCGACCGGCACTTGCGAACTGCTTCTGCTTCGGGCACCGCGCGGCAAAAGACTGAAGAACATGGCGTCGGCTGTGTCTTATATACTCTGGCCTTCCTGATGTCAAAAGAGTAGGTGACGACAACCAACGCCGGACCAAGACTTTGGAATTCGGCCGACCGAGGGACCGCCTGACGGCTGAAAACCCATCTGTGATTACTGCAGCTGTATGCATGATGAACAGCATCATGGTCAAGGCCTAAACAAGTAATACAATGGGAATGAAAATCTCTATGGGGAATCTGCTTTCCACAGGTAAGACAATTATTAACCTTTTCTGACATTCGTTAAGGCAAGAAAAGAGGATCTAACGGGTACTTAGCTATAGTAGATTTCAACTCTGTAGTCGGAAATGAAAAATGGTAAACTGCCGACTGGCACTCGTGCAAGAAATGCTTCTGCTTCGGGCTCCGCGGCAAGGAAGACTGAGGAAGTGACGTTAGCTGCTTCCTTTTGTATTGGATGTCCTGATGTCATTTACAACCGACGACAGCCAATGTTATATTTTACTTACCTTTGGTATTCTGGCCGATCGAGGGCTACCGGGAGCCAGATAACCCATTGGTTAGGACTGCAACAGTGAAACACGATGAACATCTGGCAATTTAAAGCCCTGATGGCAAGAGTTGCAGAGGTATATACCTTCTTACTCCATCCATCTAAAGCCCTAGAATCCCTGTCCGGAGTGGTAGGGTTTTTGGCTGTAGTAGCCTTAATACATTTAAGTCCCTGGGAAATGGTCTCTGGATCCGCAGTAGGATTTTTAGAGAAATTTGTGAGAGTCAGGTACTCTGTAGTAGGACCTGGAGTAGGAGGTCTAGGAGCTGGAGGAAAAGTATCAGGGCTAAGACTTGATTCCATGAAGACATCATCTACAATATCCAGGACAGTGGGTATAGCTAGAGGCATGTGCTGAGGCAAGTCTAAAAATTCCTTGAGTCTCTTTTTTGACTGTGGGTAGTCCTGGCATTCCCAGCAGAAATTCTCCCTTAGGGTATGTAAGGTTTCACCGAAAGAAAAGTCCTCTGAAGTGGAGGCAGAGGGAATGGAATCCTCTGCATCAGAATCCTCATAGGTGGATAAGAGTATTTCCTGGTAATCAGAGGGTTCAGAGTCATCGGACTCATGGTCCGTAGAATCAGAAGCCACATCAATTCTTTGTCTTTTACAGGGGAAAGGCTGGCTTCCCCTAATTAAAGAAATAAGGTCTTCAGCCATTCTAAGCAATTGTTTCTGAGGCATGGGAGTTTGAGAATGCACTTTGGACATTGGTTTCCTAGGCGTAGTGTGAACTCTGGGCCTGAGAAATTTGGTTGTTTTAGTCAAAAATGAAGTAGTCAGTTTAATATGAACAGCGGAAGCCTGAATACACCCTCAGAAGCTGGTGCCTGCATAGCAGCTCCACACCCATCCAAGGTAGAGACATCCACAGGTTCCATAGTCGAAGAAGCATCTTGTGGCATACCGGACTCCGAATGGTTCTCAGTAGAGGCCTGCGAATCTGTAGAAGTGGGTATCAGGGGCTGAAAAAGCATCTCACTGAGTACCAGCGGACTGGTGACTAGCTTAACAGAAGTGTTGTCGGCAGTTTTGGACCTATGCGGTCTGTCTCTGTCTTTATCCTTACGTTTTTTCAGAAGATCAGTAGTCAGATGGCTTAACGAAGCCATTTCAGAATAGGGAGAATGACAGCGAAAGAATTTAGCAACAAAGATAGCCTGACGACGAATAATTCAGGTGTTGAACAAGGCACAAAACCAACAGCGAGGAACATTGTGGTCTGGCCTTAACAGGTGACGCAGTAAGAATAAAAATCTCTGTGAGGTATTTGCTTTCTACAGGAAAGACAATTGTTAACTTTTTCTGACATTGGTTAGAGCACGAAAAAAGGATCCCCAACGGGGTGCTTAGCTTAGAAGACTTCAGGTTTGAAACACAAAAAACAAAAATTTTAGGTAGTGGCCGACCGGCACTTGCAAACTGCTTCTGGCACCCACGCAACAGGAAAAGCTGATGTAATAGCATCGGTTGCATGTTTTATACCCCCGACGACCTGACGTCATGGAATAGGCGACAGCATCCGACGCAGAAATCCCAAGACTCTGGTATTCGGGCCAACTGAGGGCTACCTGCAGGCAGATATCCCAGGTGTGATGACTGCAACAGTGGAACACGAAGAACATCCTCTTTGATAGACAGCTGTTACCTTCTCCTTATTCAACCTAGTGAGTGGGACATCAGTGTGCTTCACTATCGAGTCACCTATGATTAGTGTACTGGGAAAGCTGTTTTGCCTCAGGGGCTTAGGTTGAGGGGCACACTGTGTAGGTGAGCTGTGTGTCTTGTGGTTTGTGCTGTGTTGTGGTGGTCGAGTGCTTCCCTTGGAGGTCTCTGCTGTTTGGGTAGATTTCTATTGAGAGCCTCCATGAAGGTGGGTGTTTGGTTTGTGTTTTTTTGTGAGAGCTGTGATGGTGGGTGTTCTGGAGGGTTATGTGTTGCATGTGGTGTGGTGCAGGTGCTGACCTTCTTCTCTTGACCAGCTATTCCAATCTTGGCATGAGAGTGCATGGCTTCCAATTTGGATATACAAGTGCATCTCTCACAAGTCAGTGTTCGGAGGTAAGAGGAGAGGATTGTCTGTGTACATGATGCAGTTGTTACACTGCCTCAGAATGCCCAAGTTCACCAGGTTAATAGGAGAAAACACAGGGAACTGACCTTTAGACATGCGTGGAGGGATGGTCATTATGACTCTAAGTACTGTAACTGTTTCCTTATATATTCCTTTTACAGGAAAAATGTCACTCAAGGTGTCTTGAGTCTGTACAGAGCACTGCCAAACACTTGAGGAGAAATGAATACATAGATCGTGAAATTTTAAGGATGAAGTATTTAGGCAGATATTCTGAAGATAGAAAGACATCAAGCAGTACCTACTGAAAAATAAAGAATTAGCTTGTCAAGAATGATGCAAAGAGGGGAGTCGTATGAATGGCTACTGCCTGGCTACTACTAATGCTGGTCTCAGCATAGCTTTACTCTGTTGGGCTACAATACTCCTTTGCTTCTTCTCTCACAAGAAGCAAAATGTTAGCACCATTCCCAAGAAGAGAAGCAGACCACGGCCTGTTTGATGATCCACAGTCTTGTCCCAGATGATGCAAGGGTCTGCAGGCTTGTAGCCTTTTTCTGGTAGATGCCTCAAATAGCAACCAGACCAATTGGGTATGTTAAGCACAGACACTCACTCTCCAACCAGAAAGAGTCAGGAATCAATGTACTCTGCTCCTACTCTCACCAGGATCAGAATATAAGCACAGACTCCAAGCTGTCACCTATAAAGCAGTTAAGCTTTTTGGTGATCAACAGTCTCCAGGAAATAATGTAACTGCACTCTTTCTCCCACCAGGAGAAAAAAGAAGCACTAATATCAAGATGATTACTGAGAGGCAGAATGTGGACCCTCCAATAACTGGTGGTCTTGCAATAGATGCTTAAAGGTAAGACAAAAAAAAATGGATTATCTTAAACACTGCAGTGTGCACTAGAGGCGTTAGATGTGAAAGTAGATAAAGTACAGTTGTGTACACTTACTATAAATGTAGATGTTCAAGTGTATTCACTGTTGCAGTCATCACACTTGGGTTATCTGCCTGCAGGTAGCCCTCAGTCGGCCCAAATACCAGAGTCTTAATATTTCTGTGTCAGATGCTGTCACTTCTTCCATGACGTAAGGTCGTCAGGGGTATAAAACAGGCAGCAGATTCCCTTACATTAGTTTTTCTTGCCCGGAATATCACAAGCCCCCAAATAGGGAGCTGGTATATGGTGGGGAACACCACCAGTAAAAAGTAAATACCAATGCCATTAGGAATGACCATAGAGAGGAGAGGTAGAAAGATAGAGAAAGCCAGGAGGCTGGAAGGAGGAAAACCAGGACTGCAACAGTGAATACACTCAAACATCTACATTTTTGGTAAGTATACACAACTGTACTATGTTCTTCGTGTTTCACTGTTGCAGTCATCACACTTGGGTTGATTTCCAAAGCTGAGGAAGGGTGGAGGCAGCCAAGAAGTGTTAGGGCTGGCTAGTGGGCCTTGCAAGACTGCTGTAGCAAATCCAGCCATGGATTTAGAAAAGATAGGTATGTGATAATGCTTGGTGAAGGTGTGTACACAATGCCAGGTTGCAGCTTCCAGAATGTCCCTGGTAGGACTCCCCTGAGAAATGCTGTAGAGGTGAAGTAGCCCTCGTGGAATGTGGTCTGATCACCTGTGGGGTAGGTTTTCCATGGTGCTTGTAGCAGAAATGGATGCAGTGTGCTATCCACTTGGAAATGGTTTGTTTTGAAATCCCATTACCCTCTGCCCCTGTAGTAAAGCTGACTAGCAGCTGGTCAAATTTTCTGAAAGGCTTAGTCCTGTCAAGGTAGAACCTGAGCTGTCTGTGCAGGTCCAATACCTAATGTCTAACTGTGCTTGTGCAATCGATTAATGCAATTAATGCTTAGTGATTGGTTAGTGATTAATACTTTGTGATTAATGATTAGTGCTTGTGCTATCAATTAATGCAAAGGCTACTAGTATTTTCTTCTCATTCTACCTTCAATCTTTTGCTAAGGATAAAAGCCTTATGCAGGGTGTACCGTGTCTTTGCGCTACTTGTGTACTCGCAGTGGTAACCTTGCAATCAGCTACCTTCAATCTAACTTCCCAGGGCCAGAATTGTCCCTTCCTTGCTACTTTTTAGTAGATACAGATAAACAGATACAGCGCTACTTTTAGTAGATATAGATAAACAGATACAGCGCTACTTGTACTGTCGCAGTGAGCATTCCAACAGGTAATAGCTTCCAACTTCCCCAGGGCCAGAATTGTCCCTTCCTCTCTATATTTAGAAGATACAGATAAACAGTTACAGCGCTACTAGTGCTCGCACTGAGCATTCCAACAGGTAATAGCTTCCAACCTAATTTACAAATAGGCGAGTTTCACGCCTTTTTTTCCACATCTCAGTAGCTAGAAAGCTACAATTACATTACTTGGGTAATCACAGTGGTCACCTTACAGATTGCTGCTATTAATTTTATTCTTACTGTGTGCTAGAATCACACCTTTCTGTTTCTTTATGCACTTATAGTTTGGTAATTGACCATTTTGAATGCGTAGCGGATACTATTGCATTACGCTTGGTCTGCAAGGACCTGAATTTAAGCTCTGCACAGCTACAGTATTTACCACTGTAAACTGTTTAGCTTTTATCCATAGTTTTGACCCTTCCCAAGATCTTTTATTTTCCATACAGCGTGCTTACCTCAGAGGCATGCCTAGAGCTGCATCTTAGGTTATTTATTCAAACACACACTCGCCTTGGACTAAGTTAGTCCATACCTCTACATACAACTCTACACCTTTTTTTCCCTAGCGCTCTGTTCCCCCTATTCCTTCTAGCGGATTGTAGCACACAATTTAAAAGCAATACATTTATAGCAAAGTTTAACAACAATACATTAAGCAAAAATACAAGTAGCTGCTCTTCATGTTTCTATACCCGCTGAATGCATTAACGTCAGTTTGTTTTTCACTTTTTGTCTGTTTCACAGTAGCCATTTAAGTTTTTCATCTCCTGCGCTGAATAGTTTGTTTAATGAGTTTTCTGATAACTACTGCCTCTGGTTTTTAAAAGTCTTGTTTTTACCATTATGGAATGTGTTTAATTGGAACTGTTGGTTCATAGCTCTACACTTTGTCGTTTATCATATTACATCTGCAATACTTAGAATATTCATATAAGACATAACGTTTAGAGCTGTTAAAATGTGTTAGCATAACTAATTTAGCTTAACGCATTCTTATTCTTTACAATTTGCCATCTTATCTTATTCTACTCTCAACCCCTTTTTACTACTTCCAGCTCTTTAGCTAAACCCTACTCCCTGGATCTACTGAAGCTCTCCTGGTGAACAAGAACCTATATCAAGGACCTTCCTCTGCCTCTTCCCCTGCTTTTCTCAAGAAATTGGGCTTCCACCTCTGAACCCTGCATTTAAAAGGAATCCAGAAAGTATGTGTTCCCTCGTCTAGCCTTAGTGATTTTTGTATTCTGTTTTTTGTAACCTCAACTCCAGTGTCGCTAGTTCAGCCTGGACACATAGCAGCCTCACCCCCACTCTCCCAACTACTAGTTGCCCCCTCTCCCTTTCTAACTTGCCCACCACAATATCCCTAGCCACCTGGAAGAATCCCTAAGAAACCACATAGTCCTTTTACTTCTCATCCCAGCTCTTGCCTGCAAAGTACTCTCTTCTGTACTTCCTCTTTGTGTCCACCAGAGGGCACCCTAACCTTGCAACAGTATTCTACCTGAATCTCTATCTCCCTGTACCTTACTCTTACCTACTATTCCTGCTGATAATAACATTGCTTCTAAACCTTTCCTCTTCTCTCCCACTTATATATTTTTTATTAAAGTCTCAGTTTGAACATAACCTAACCCTTTTGTCACTTCTTTCACCCACCTTCACTTACCTTAAATTAGCTGCTTTCCTGATTGTTTTCTGACTGTTGTCCCTCCTTTGTCTGTACCCACTCCGATCGCCCTCCGCTCCCCATACCTTACCCCCAATTCCCATCCACCCCCAGTGGTCCTAAACTTATACTTCCTTAACCACTCCCACTATTTGTATTCTTCCAATCACTCTTAAGCCCTTCCCCTATACCACTTATAACCATCCACATGCCACACCTACTTTCACAATTATCATCCATCTCCTGTTCTCATTATTTCTTCATCTTCCCAAATTAACTCCTTGTTACTCTCCTGTCACTATGCCTACTCTAATAACATCATCACATTCAAAACAACTTCTCACATTCTCAATTCTCCCTTTCCTTATTGTACCATACTTTCTAACTTCCTATGAACACTATAGCCTCACAGAAGCTAATACTCTCTCCAAACACATAACTTTAACTACCATAAATTCATCTCATCACTGTTTTAACTTCATATTTTCTCCCAGCTACCTCGCTACAAAATTTCATAGAAAGACTCACATTACCTACTCCATCAAAAAGACAGAAAATCACTACTCATTTCCCCTAAACCCTTTGACTGGTTAAAAAGATTAATCCTCTCTCTGCTAGCAGGTGACATTCAACCCAACCCAGGCCCAAACAACACCACAACTGCAAACCCACTTTGCGCTCTCTCCTCTAACTCAAAAAAACTAACCAAACCCTCAAACTCTCTAATGCCAGCTCACCTTAACATCCGCAGTATTAAAAATAAAATTGCCCCCCTTCATGTACTACTTGATGTACACTCATTTGACATCCCTTGCTTGATTGAAACCTGGCTTAAACCAGTAATTCAGGACAAAGAGATTATTCCCCTTGGTTACAACATCCATCGACTTGACTGCACTATAAAAAAGGTGGTGGGGTAGCAATCCTCTATAAATCAGGGATGCTAATCACTGCCTTACAGGATAAACCTCCCTCCAAAAGTAATGCTGAAATCCTTATATCCAAACCTCCAAATTAATGCCTACAAATCCATCTATATAATCTGCATATACCTGCCCCCAGGCAACAACAGTAGTACCTTAGAAGAAATCCTTAGCTGGCTGGCCATACACTTTCCACAAGAAACAATAGTCCTTGGAGATGTCAATATAGACTGGAATACCTGCTCTTCAGCTAACCCTTCCACCCTCTTAAATCTTCATGGTTTCTCACAAACTATTCTCTCCCCTACCAGAACAAATAAACCTAGCAACAAAGGAAGCACCCTCTTAAATCTTCATGGTTTCTCACAAACTATTCTCTCCCTACCAGAACAAATAAATCTAGCAACAAAGGAAGCATTTTAGACTGGATTCTGATAAATAGCCACCACTAAACATATACAGTAGGTACACTGCCTGATGATATAAGTGACCATGCCCTTACTTACCTAATTAGACATAAAACTGATACCCCTAATTTAACAAAATACAAAATGGTTAGAACGAACAAAACTTTTAAACCTGATAGATTTGAAGCAGAACTTAGGTCCTGCAGTTGGTCTCCTCTTAAACACCTCCCACTGGATGATGCCGTGACATATTTTAACTTTAAATTCTTATCTATTCTTGACGCACATGCTCCCACAAGGTCCATCAGACTTTCCTCAAGAGCCGCCCCTTGGCTAACAAAGGACACAAGGCAAAAGATTATTTTGAAAAATAAACTCTGGTCCAAATACCGCAGTACTAAAGATCCCACTGACCAACTCAACTTTAGACAAATAAGAAACATTACAAAAAAAAACAGTAATTCTGGATAAAAGAAACTACTACTGCCATTTGCAACAGGCTAACCTGCATAACCCACAAATGTTCTGGGCAGGAATAAATAATCTCATGAAGCCTGGCCAATTGGACACTCCAAGCCCAGCAGGCACCTCCCAAGATAACCCCAAACAGACTGCCAATGCCTTTAACACCTTCTTTACTGAAACTGTCCAGTCTCTTTCCAATCAACTCTCCCCTGATATCTCCTGTCTTTCCTCCTCCTCTAACACTTCCATTCCCACATTTCAACTTCAACCTGTTCCCTCTGCACTCATTCATTCTCTGCTACATAAACTTAAGCCATCCTCTCCATCTGCTGACCATCTACCTGCTCTGTATCTAAAAGTTGCTGCTAATGCACTGATCTATCCCATCACCATCCTGATTAACAGAACCATTGAAGAAGGCTACATTCCTTCTCTCTGGAAAATATCTCATATTATTCCCTTCATAAAGGAGGAAAGTCAACTGAACTCTCTAACTACCGACCCATAGCCTTGCTCTCTCCTCTTGCCAAAATCATGGAAAAATGTGTCCAGAAGCAACTTCTGAAACACCTGTTAACTAACAATCTGCTAGCTAATTGCCAACATGGTTTTAGACCCTAAAATAGCACCATCTCTGCCCTCCTCTCCTTCACAGACTGCATCAATAAAAATAGGAACAATAATACCCTTAGCTCTGCTATATTTATTGATCTATCCAAAGCCTTTGATATGGTCAATCACGAAATATTGTTACACTTACTTAAATCATTTGCACTTGACACAAGCTCAATTAAATGGTTCCACTCTTACCTGCACAACAGAAAACAGGCGGTGAGGTGGCAAAATAACTTATCCAACCACCTCCCCATTACTCTAGGAGTTCCCCAAGGCTCAATTCTTGGCCCTCTCCTCTTTTCAATTTTCATTAATGATCTTCATACTCATATTTCTCCTGCCACCTGTATACAATATGCAGATGATTCTACTTTAATCTGTTCTGCCTCATCCCCCTCTGTACTGCACTCTCTCACCCAAAAGACTTTTGAAACCATAGAAATTTGGTTCCTCAAATGATGCTTAATTTTGAACCCCCAAAAAAACTAATTATTACTCTTCTCACCAACCCGAAAATCCTCTCCACTGAATTTCTGTGTCACATCAAATAATGGCATGAACATATCACCCGATCCAACTACCAAACTCCTCGGAGTTGAAATAGACAACAATCTGACCTTTGACACACACATCAGCAATACTATAAAATTAGTTAGAGAGGCAGAGGGGGAAAGGCATAAACTGATAGTTTTTTCCAGGTGAAGGACAGGGCATCCACTTTCCAAGCTTGTTTGTGGGGAGTACTTGTGCAGAATTTGTGCAATTGGTAGTTCTGGGGGAGGCAAACAGGTCTATCTCTGGGCTCCCCCATTTGTTTCTCAACATGTTGAATATCTTTGGTTCCTGTTTCCACTCATGTGGGTCCATGAGATTTCTGCTTAGTTCGTCTGCCAGTGTATTCAGCTTTCTTGGCAGGAATTGAGCCTGTAGGTGCACTTGGTAGCTCAAGGCTGTGTTCCACAGAGCAATGGCTTGTCTGCAGAGAGGGTATGAGTGGGTTCCCCCCTGCTTGTTTATGTACCACATAACAGTGGTGTTGTCCGTCTTTACCATTAATTGTCCTTGAAGAATGTGGTCCTTGAAGGCTGTCAGAGCATTCTGTATAGCTAACATTTCTTTTTGATTGATATGCAGGTGCATTTGACTTGGGTTCTATTTGCCCTGAATGCACTTCCCTGCAAAGTGAGCCCCCCATGCATAGTCTGATGCATCTGTTGTTAGGGTTTGGGCGGCAGGGGGTAGAGTGAATGGCAGTCCCTTATTTTGGTGGCAGGCCTCTGCCCACCAAAGGAACTCTATCTGTAGACAAGTTATGATAGGAATCATTGCTTGTAGATCCTGAGAAAGTTGACACCATAGGCTTTTTAGATACTATTGTAGTTTCCTCATATGCAGTCTTGCGTATGGAATTAGGGATCACCAAAAATGTGTTTAGGATAGAGAGGTCCAGGATAGCATGCCAGGAGTTGTCTTTTCTGGGCATCAGGAAAAGTCATGAGTAGAAACCTTGTCCCCTTTCCTCTTCTGGAACAGGTTGAATAGCCCTGATACTTACCAGAGAGAGAGAACTTGCTTTTGAGCCTTTACCCACTGATTTATGGGTAGATCTGGCCAACCATGTGGGGTTGGTAAGGAGTGGAAGTGGAATCTGTATCCTTGGGAAACTATATTTTAAACCCATTTGTCCTGGGTAATGAGCTCCCAATTTTTTGCCTGCATGGCATTCTTTCCCCCTAAAGAAACAGTCAGTTGTTCAGGGCTTGGAAGTTTTAAAGTTAAGTCATTGAGACAGTTTACCATAGGGGGAGTCTTACTACTCCCTGCTTTGGGAGTGGGAACTCCCCACTGCTTAGTCCTGTGAGTACATTGGGACTGAAGCCTGGGTGTTCTGCTGGTTCTGGGTTTGGACTGAGAAGGCCTGGAAGAGGCAGGAAAGGACCAATTCTTAGAAGGCCAATGCCTACTAAATCTGGGAGGCTGTACTTGCAGGAAATCTTTAACAGTTTGCATAAATTTAGCTTTTTCCTCCATCTTTTTAAGTACTTCTTCTGCTTTGTTGCCAAACAGGCGGTCTTGGTATAAGGGAGCATCCAGCAATTTAGCTTTAACATGATCTGGCAAAAACTGCTTCTTAAGCCAAGCATGCCTTCTAAGTACAGACCCAGTGACAGCAGCCCTGCAAGATGCTTCTAATGAATCAGAACCACATTGCAAGTATGTTTTCCAACTTGTTCAGCAGAATGCATTAAATCCTGTAAATCTTTATTTTCAGCACAGTCAGGAATCAACATCATTTTCTGTTTATGCACTCCAGTAATATGCCGTTGATACTTTAACATATGAAACTGGCAGTTTAAGGCCCTAATGGCCAAGGTTTCAGAAGTGTATACCTTCTTACCCCATCTATTCAGTGCCCTGGAATCTCTATCAGAGGGAGTAGGATTTTTGGCAGTAGTAGCCTTAATGCCCTTGGGCCCCTGTGAAATGGTCTCAGGATCCGCAGTAGGATTTTTAAAGAGGAACTTGTGAGAGTCAGGGACCCTGTAATACCTATCAGGTTTTCTGGGAGCAGGAGGTGAAGAATCAGGGGCCAAGCTAGATTCCGAGAAGGCATCATCAACAATGTCCAGTACAGGGGGATAGCTAAAGTCCTGTGTTGGGGCAGGAGTAAGAAATCCCTAAGCCTCTTTTTAGAGTCAGATTAATCCTGGCTTTCCCAGTGAAAATGCTCCCTAAGAGTATGCAAGGTTTCACCAAAAGAGAAATCATCTGGAGGGGAAGCAGAGGGAATGGAGTCCTCTGCATCAGAATCCTCATAGGTAGATAAGGGTAAATCCTGGTCATCAGAGGAAACAGAAATTTCAGAGTCCTGATGAGAAGAATCATAAGGAAATTCAGTCCTAGGTCTCTTAGAGGGGGAAGGGTGGCTTCCCCTGATTAAAGTAATAAGGTCTTCAGCCATTCTTATCATTTGTATTTTAGGCATAGAGGCCTGACCATGCAGTCTGGGCATCTGTTTTTTAAGCATGGATCAAGTGTTAGGCCTTGAAGAAGAAGATGGCATCAGTTTAATATGCAAGTCAGTAGACCTGAATACACCCTCAGAAGCTGGAGTCTGCAAAGCGGCTCCGGACCCATCTAAGGTGGAGACATCCGCAGGTTCCACAGTTCAAGAAGCATCTTGTGGCATACCAAACTCCGAATGGGTCTCAGTAGAGGCCTGCAAATCTGAAGTAGCAGGTATCAGGGACTGCAAAAGCACCTCACTGAGTACTGGCGAACTGGTGACTAGCATTGGAGAAGTGTCGTTGGCAGCTTTGGACCTATGCGGTCTGTCTCTGTCTTTATCTTTGCATTTTTTCGGAATGTCGGTAGTCGGGTGGATTACCGAAGCCATTTCTGGATAATTGAACCGAGTACCAAAATATTTAGAAGTGTAAATAAACCGATGATGAATAGTTCATTGTTTAAATAAGACACAAAACTGACAGCAAGGTACGTCGTGGTCTGGGCCTAAGCAAGGAATGCAGTAAGAATGAAAATCTTTATGAGGTATTTGCTTTCAACAAGAAATACAATTATTAACTTTTACTGACAACGGTTTAGAGCAAGAAAAAGTTTCCCCAACAGGGTACTTAGATTAGTTGAAGACTTCGGTTCTGAAACTCGAAAACGAAAATTTCAGGAGTTGGCCGACCGGCACTTGTGAACTGCTTCTGCTTCGGGCACCACACGGCAAGAAAGACTGATGTAACGGCATTGGCAGCATGCTTTATACCCCTGACTACCTGACGTCATGGAAGATGAGACAGCAACAGACACAGGATCCAAGACTTTGATAATCAGGCCGACTGAGGGCTAATGCAAGCAGGTAACCCATATGTGATGACTGCAACAGTGAAACACAAAGAACATCAGCAGTGGCAAACCCTGTCCTGGCTCTAGAAAACAAATGCAGATTATAATGCTTTGTGAACGTGTGAACAGAAGACCATGTGGCAGCCTCCAAAATGTCTTTAGTAGTGACACCCTTAAAAAGGCTGCAGAAGTGGAAGCTGCTCTAGTTGAGTGGGTCCTAACCACTTGAGGAGGAACCTTGCCATGAAAGGAATAACAAAAGGTAATATAATGTGCAATCCACTTGGAAATGGTTTGCTTAGAAATATCCTTGCCCTGGGCTCCAGGAGCAAATCTGACCAATAACTGTGCTGATTTCTGAAGGTCTTTAGTCCTGTCCCGGTATAACCTGAGCTGTCTGTGCACATCAAGAGAGTGTAGGATCCTTTCACCTCTATTTTGAGGATTCGGAAAGAAGGTAGGAACATATATGGACTGATTAAGAGTCAGGCTAGAAACCACCTTAAGCATAAAGGAGGGGTTTGGTTCTCAGAGAGACCCTATCTGCATGAAAAATAAGGAAAGGCTCCACAGCCATCAAAGCTTGCAGCTCCAAAACCATCCTTGCTGAAGTTATAGCCAAGAGGAAGGCAGTCTTCCAGGAGAGAAACTTTAAATCTGCAGTGGCAGCTGGTTCAAAAGCAGGAAGACTGAGTTTCTCTAGAACAAAATTAAGATCCCAGGCTGGAGTAGGTGACCTCACGGGAGGTTTTAAGTTGCAAGCACCTCTAAGAAACATCTTCATCAAGGGATGAGAGAAAATGGGTTGCTCAAAAGAACAAATAGCAAAAATGGCTGAAGCATGGCTCTTGATAGAGGAAAAAGAAAGACCACCCTGAAGCAAATCAGCCAGGTATTCCAGGATCAGAGGAAAGGTAGGCTGAGAAGAAGATTATCCTCTAGCCTGCATCCAATGAGAGAATCTTACCCATTTGCCAGCATAGGACTTCCTGGTGCTAGGCCTTCTGGCCTCCCTCAGCACATCAACCACCTGCTGGGAAAGGGAAGAAGAAAATGGAGGATTCATACAATGAGCCATGCTGACAAATGTAGAGACTGAAGATGAGGATATAGAATGTGTCCCCCTTCTTGAACCAAAAGATCTGACTTCAGAGGAAGATGCCAAGGAGGAAGTTGGGAGAGACTGCGAAGCATTGGATACCAATGCTGTCTGGGCCAGTCTGGAGCTATGAGAATAGTCCTTGGTCATTCGTCCTGATCTTCAGTAATACTCTGGGAAGAAGAGGAAGAGAAGGAAAGGCATAAACTGACAGCAGCGTCCAAGGGAAGGACAGAGCATCCATTCTCCGGGCTCTGCTGTAATGCTGTCTGGTGCACAAAAGAGGAGAAGATGGTTGTCTGGGGAGGAGAAAAAATCCACCTGCGGTGTGCCCCAACGTTGAATAATGCTGTAAAAGACTACTCTGTTCAGCTGCCACTCATGAGGATCCAGGGTTTGTCTGCTCAACTGGTCTCCCAAAACATTGAGCCTTCCTGGAAGAAATTGAGCTAGGAGATGTAGGCCCAGAGATGTTGCTATGGACCAAAGATTCATGCTCTGTCTGCACAGGGGGTAAGAATGAGTCCCTCCATGATTGTTGATGTGCCACATGACTGTGGTGTTGTCTGTTCTGATGAACAGGGTCCCTGGAGAAAGAAGATGCTTGAAAGCTAGTAAGGCTTGCTGAACTGCTATCAACTCCTTTAGATTTATGTGCAGGTGCATCTGCTGAGCATTCCAATGTCTCTGTATGCATCTGCCATCCAGGTGTGCTCCTCATGCTTAGTCCGATGCACCTGTGGTAAGAACTTGAGTGGCAGGAGGTGGATGAAAAGGCATGCCTTTGTTTTGTAGACAGGCTGTCGCCCACCATAGAAACTCCACCTGCAGATATGAAAGCAGAGGAATCATCATATCCAGGTCCTCTGAGTGTTGACACCAAAGGTTCTTGATGCACCAAAGGTTCTTGATGTGGAATCATGAGAATGCAAGAGGCCATGTATCCCAGAGCTTGTAGGTATTTCCTTGCAGGGAGCTGGGACAGGCTTGCCAAGTCCTTGAAGTAAACTGAAAGAGTTGTCTGCTTCTCCTGGGTGAGATATATCATCTGGGCGCCTCTGTTCAGACTCACTGCCAGGAATGTTATCTCCTTGGATGGTACCAGTTTTGATTTTTACTCGTTGAGAATTAACCCAGGGAAGAGAGAAGAGTCTTTACGAATTCTAGATCCATTAATAGATGTTCCTGAGAATTTGCTTGAATTAGGCAGTCGTCCAAGTATGGATAAATCTGAATTTTCTTCTGCCTGCAAAAAGCAATGAATGGAGCCAGGCACTTTGTGAAAACTCTGGGAGCAGTAGATAAGCCAAAGGGCAGTGCAGAGAATTGATAATGTTGCTTGCCCACCCCGAAATGAAGGTAGTGCCTGCAACTTTCCCTGATAGGGATGTGCAAATAAGCTTCTTTGAGATCCAAAGTCACCAGCCAGGAATCATTCTCTAACATTGGCAGCAACTGATGCAGAGTGAGTATCTTGAACTTTGGAATTAACAAGAGTTCAGAATGGACAGATCTAGGATAGGACACCAAGTGCCTTCTTTGTTTGGAATTAGGAAAAGTCTGGAATAGAAACCCTGGTCTACCTGCTGAGCAGGAACTGATTCTATTGCTCTCAAAAGAAACAGAGACAAAATATGTTTTTTTACTTCTGCCCTTTGGTTTGGAGGAGCATCCAGGAATCCTTTGGGAACTGGAAAGGTGTGGAAAGAAAACTTGTGCCCTAGGATACAGTCCTAAGTACCCATTTGTCATCCGTGATAGTGGCCCAGACATTTGCAAAAAGGGCCAACCTTCCCCCTAAAGGACTCTCCAGGTAGGCAAGAACAGGCAAAAGTTGGATAAAATCATTGAAAGTGCTTTGATTGAGATGCAGGCTTAGAACTTCCAGCCTTGGAAGTGGATTCCTGCCAATGCTTAGACCTTTGAGGGTAGCCACATGCCCTCTAGAAGATTTGTAACCTCTAGTCCTAGAACGGTTCTGTTTGCTGGTATCAGGAAATGAGCAACTCTTAGAAGGGTAATTCCTGCTAAAGCGAGGAGGTTGAACTTGCAGAAAATCCTTAGCAGTTTGCATAGACTTGGCCTTATCCTCCATCTTCTTGAGCACTTCCTCTGCTTTGCTGCCAAAAAGATTGTCCTTATGCAAAGGTACATCTAAAAGCTTAGCCTTGACAGGCTCTGGAAGGGGCTGTTCCCTGAGCCAAGCATGCCTTCGAATAACAGATCTAGTAGCTGTAGCCCTGCAGGAGGCTTCTAGAATGTCAAAACCACAATGTAAAGAATGTTTAGTGACAAGACTGGCAGAATTCAGCAAATCCTGCATATCCTTACTCTCCGCAAAAGAGCTACACTTGCTAGCCTAGACTTAATAGCCTCCAAGGTGTGCTGCTGGTACTTCAGCATATGAAAAGACAATTAGTAGACCTGTTAGCAAGGGTGGCAGAGGTATAAACTTTTTTACCCCACCTATCTAGGTTCCTAGATTCCCTGTCAGAAGGCACAGGATTTTTGGTAACAGTGGCCTTAACTCCTTTAGGGGCCTTGAGAAATAACCTCAGGATCAGCCAAAGGATTCCTGAAAAGAAACAGATGAGAATCAGGAACTCTATAGTACCTGTCAGATTTCCTGGGAGCAGTTGTGTACACTTACCATAAATGTAGATGTTCGAGTATATTCACTGTTGCAGTCATTACATTTGGGTAATCTGCTGGCAGGTTGCCCTCAGGCAGCCTGATTAACAAAGTCTTGGGTCCTGCGTCGGTTGCTGTCCCTTCTTCCATGACGTCAGGTCATCAGAGGTATAAAACATGCAGCCGACACCATTACATCAGTTTTTCTTGCCCCAGATGTCAAAAAATATACCTCCAAACAATACACCAAAAAGGCTTTTAAGCATAGTAAAGGAAATGAGAGGTATAGTAAGAGAAAAACAGGGGACTGGAGGGTGTGTAACCAAGACTGCAACAGTGAATACACTCAAACATCTACATTTATGGTAAGTGTACACAACTGTACTATGTTCTTCATGTTTCACTGTTGCAGTCATTACATTTGGGTAGAATCCCAAAGCTATGGTTGGGAGGATGGATTTATACAGCATTAGGAGCAGCTATAAGGCCCTGCAGGACAGCAGTGACAAAGCCAGCTCTGGATTTAGAGAAGTGGGGTAGATGGTAATTTTGTGAACGTATGAACTGAGCTCCAGGTAGCAGCTTCTAGAATGTCTCTGGTAGGAACCCCTTGAGAAAGGCTGCAGAAGTAGATGCAGCCCTGGTGGAATGAGATCTGATCCCCTTGGGGATAGGTTTACCATGGTGCATATAGCAGAAACGAATACAATGGCTTATAGATTTGGAAATAATCTGCTTTGAAATAGCCTTTCCCTCTGCCCTTGCAGCAAATGCCACCAATAGTTGTTCAGATTTTCTTAGAGATTTTGTCCTGTTTAAGTAGAATCTAAGTTGTCTGTGTACATCCACTCACCTTTGTTCTGTGGGTTGGGAAAGAAAGTTGGCAAATGAATGGTCTGATTAAGAGCCACACTGGATACCACCTTAGGCATAAAAGATGCATTGGTCCTGAGAGCCACCCTGTCCGGATGAAAAATAATGAAAGGCTCCACTGCCATAAGAGCCTGTAATTCTGAAATCCTTCTAGCTGAAGTGACTGCTAAAAGGAAAGCTGTTTTCCAAGAGAGAAATTTTAGGTCCGCAGTAGCAGCTGGCCCAAAAGGAGGGAGAGTGAGTTTTTCCAAAACAAAATTGAGGTCCCATGCAGGAGTTGTTGCTCTCCTGGGAGGTCTTAAATTTTTGGCCCCTCTGAGATACTGCTTTAGCAGAGGATGACAGAAGAGGGGAGGTTCTGTGTCGTAATGAGCCGAGATGGCAGAGGCATGGATTTTTATTGAAGAAAAAGATAGGCCCTTGTCAAGCATCTCAGTCAAGTATTGTAAAATCTGAGGGATATTTGGTTTTGCTGTGTCCGTTCCTTGTGCTTGGTTCCAAGCAGAGAATCTCTTCCATTTATCAGCATAAGATGTACTAGGCCTCCTGGCTTCCAAAATGACATCCATCACAGATTTACTGAGAGGTGTTGTTTGAATAATTAAATGATCAGCCATGCTGCAAGGTTCAGAGTTTGGAGCTGAGTGTGCAGAATTTGATTGTTCTGCTGAGACAGCAGATGAGGGATTTGAGGCAAGTACCAAGGAGGAAGTTGAGACATATTCCTTAGAATTTGGTACCAGTGCTGGGGCAGTCCGGAGCAATCAGGATCATTTTGGTTTTTCCTGTCTGACCTTTAGTAAGGCCTTGGAGAGAAGAGGCAGAGGGGGAAAGGCATAGACTGATAGGTTTTTCCAACTGAAGGATAGGGCATCCACTTTCCATGCTTGTCTGTGATAAGTCCTTGTGCAGAATTTGTCCAGTTGATAATTTTGGAGAGAGGAAAATAGATCTATGTCTGGGCTCCCCCATTTCTGTGTTACCATGCTGAAGATTTGTGGATCCAGTTTCCACTCGTGCGGGTCCATAAGATTTCTGCTTAGGTCGTCTGCCAGAGTATTTTATTTTCCTGGCAGGAATTGAGCTTAAAGATGTACTTGGTAAATCAAAGCTGTGTTCCACAATGCCATGGCTAGTCTGCAAAGGGGGTAGGAATGTGTACCCCCCTGCTTGTTTATGTACCACATAACCGTGGTGTTGTCCATCTTTATCAGTAGTTGTCCTGGATGAAGTAAGTCCTTGAAGGCTGTCAGAGCATTCTGAACAGCTAGCATCTCTTTCTGGTTGATAAGCAGATGAATTTGTTTTGGGCTCCATATGCCCTGAATGCATCTCCCCACCAGGTGGGCCCCCCAAGCATAGTCTGATGCATCTGTAGTTAGGGTTTGGGTGGCAGGGGGTAGAGTGAATGACAGCCCCTTGTTTTGGTGACATGTCTCTGCCCACTAAAGAAACTCCTGTTGTAGGCAGGTAATGAGAGGAATCACTGTTTCCAGACTGTTACAATGTTGACTTCATAAACTTTTTAGGTACCATTGAAGTTTCCTCATATGCAGTCCTGCATATGGAATTAGTAGAATGCAGGATGCCATGAACCCCAAAGCCTGCAGAATTTGTCTTGCAGATAACTGGGTTTTTGTTGCCATCTGTTTGAAGTAGGTTGTCAGTTGCCTTTGTTTATCTGGCATAAGGTAAGCCATCTGGGCAGTTGAATTCAAGCTTGCACCCAGGAATGTAATTTTTTGAGAGGGTACCAGTTGGGATTTCTTTTCGTTTATTGAGTACCCTAGGCAAGTTAGAAGCCTTTTCACAAATGCCAGATGTTGAAGAAGAATGTCCTTGTTCTCTGCTTGAATGAGACAGTCGTCTAGGTAAGGATAAATTTGTATGCTTCTTTGTCTGCAAAATGCAATTACTGGTGCCAGGCACTTTGTAAAGACCTTGGGTGCAGTAGATAAGCCAAAGGGCAGTGCAGAGAATTGGTAATGCAAAAAACCTGCCTTGAAGCGGAGGTATCTTCTGCACAATTCCCTTATTGGGATATGCAGGTATGCCTCTTTTAAGTCTAGAGTCACTAACCAAGTGTTCCTGCCCAGCATAGGCAGTAGCTGTTGTAAAGTCAGCATTTTGAATTTTGGAGTGTCCAGGAACGTGTTCAAAATCGATAAGTCCAGTATTGGACACCAGGCATTGTCTTTTCTGGGTACCAGGAAAAGTCTTGAATAAAAATCTTGTCCTTTTTCCTTTTCTGATACTGGTTGAATAGTCCCCATATCCATGAGGGATGTAACTTGTTTCTGAGCCTCTGCCCATTGATTTTGTGGCAGATCTGGCTAACCGTTTGGAATTGGCAAAGTATGGAAATGAAATCTGTACCCCTGGGATACTATGTTTAATACCCATTTGTCGTGGGTATTTAACTGCCAATTTTGAGCATGAAGTGCTAATTTTCCCCCCAAAGGGGCTGCCAAAAGATAAGTGCTTGGTGAAGGTAGAGGGAAGTCACTGAGACTGCTTACTGTAGGGTTGTGCTTTGTTTCCTCCAGATTTGGAGGTGGAGGCACCCCATTGCTTTGACCTGTAAGAACCCTGTGATTGGTATCTAGAGCCTTTTGAGTGCCTGGATTTGCCTTGAGAGGCTCTGTTGGACACAGGAAAGGACCAATTTTTAGTAGGCCAGTGCCTACTGAACCTGGGTGGCTGCACTTGTAAGAAATATTTTACAGTTTGCATAGATTTAGCTTTGTCTTCAGTTTTCTTTAAAACCTCTTCTGCCTTATTACCAAACAGAGTATCAAGCTGTAAAGGGGCATCCAAAACTTTAGCTTTAACATGATCAAGCAGATTTTGCTACTTGAGCCAGGCATGCCTTCTAATCACAGATCCAGTAACTGCGGCCCTGCAAGAGGCCTCCAAGGAATCAAAACCACATTGCAAAGTATGTTTTACAACCTGTTCTGCTGCATGCCATAATTCCTGTAATTCTTTATTTTCCACACAATCAGTTGTTCTTTTTCAATAAGCCCATAACATGCTGTTGATATTTAAGCATATGAAACTGGCAGTTTAAGACCCTAATTGCCAAGGTTGCAGATGTATAAATCTTCTTTGCCCATCTATCCAGCACCCTGGAATCTCTATCAGAGGGGGTACGATTTTTGGCTGTAGAGGCCTTTACACCTTTGGGACCCTGTGAGATAGTCTCAGGATCCGCAGCAGGATTTTTGAATAGAAATTTGTGGGATTCAGGAACCCTGTAATATCTGTCTGGCTTACTAGGAGCCGGAGGTAGGGAATCAGGAGCCATGCTTGATTCTGAAAACACATCATCAACAATGTCTAATACAAGAGGTATTGCCAAAGGCCTATGCTGAGGAAAAAGAAGGAAATCCCTAAGCCTCTTTTTTGATTCAGAGAAATCCTGACTCTCCCAATGAAAATGTTCCCTTAAAGCATGCAAGGTTTCTCCAAAAGAATAATCCTCAGGAGGAGATGCAGATGGGATGGATTCTTCTACATCTGAATCCTCATAGGGTGGAATAGAAAATTCCTGATCAGAAGAGGAATCAGAAGAAATGGAAACCTGATCTGAAGATTCATAATCAGTGTCTTGCCTAGGCCTCTTAGCAGGGGGGGTTGGGAACCCCTGATCAAGGTAATTAAATCCTCAGCCATTTTGATCTTCTGTATTTTAGGCAAAGGGGCCTGAGCACGTGGCTCATGTGTCATTTTTTTAGCCTAAGAAGATGTTTTTGATCTTGTTTTTGAAGCTGGCGGTTTTATATAAAAATATTGAGGCCTGAAAACACCCTCAGAAGCCAGTACCTGCTTAGCGGCTCTGGACCCATCCAAGGGAGAGACATCCGCAGGTTCAATACTCTGAGAATCTCGCGGCATACTGGACTATGCATGGGTCTCGGTAGAGGCCTGTGACTCAAAAGTAGCAGGTATCAGGGGATGCGAAAGCACCTCACTGAGTACCGGTGAACCGGCGACTGGCTTAGGAGAAGCTTCGTCATCGGTTTTGGACCGCGACGGTCTGTCTCTGTCTTTTTCTTTGCGTTTTTTTGTGAACTCCGGTAGTCGGAATGCTAACCAATGACATTTCAGGGTAATTAAATCTGGATTCAAAATATTTTGAAGCAAAAATATACTGACGCTTAATAGTGAGTTGGTTAAATCTAGCACAAAACCGACAGCAAGGCACGTTATGATCTGGGCTTAGGCAAGGAATACAGTACAAATGAAAATCCTTATGAGGTATTTGCTTCCCACAAGTAATGCAATTATTAACTTTTACTGACATCGGTAAGGAGCAAGAAAAAGTTTTCCCAATGGAGTACTTAGCTTTAGTTGAAGACTTTGGTTCTGAAACTCGAATACGAAAATTTCAGGAGTCGTCCGACCGGCACTTGCGAACTGCTTCTGCTTCGGGCACTGCGTGGCGAGAAAGACTGAATAAAATGGTGTCAGCTGCATGTTTTATACCCCTGACGACCTGACGTCATGGAAGAGGAGACAGCAACCAACGCAGGACCCAAGACTTTGTTATTCAGGCTGACTGAAGGCAACCTGCCAGCAGATTACCCAAATGTAATGACTGCAACAGTGAAACATGAAGAACATCCCTTTTACAAACGCCAGATGCTTTAGAAGAATGTCCTTGTTTTCTTGCCTGAAATAGACAATCGTCCAGGTATGGATAAATTTGAATATTTCTTTACCTGCAAAATGCAATTACTGGAGCCAGGCACTTTGTGAAGATCCTGGGCAGTAGATAAGCCAAAGGGCAGTGCAGAGAACTGGTAATGCAAGTAGCCTGCTTTGAAGCGGAAGTATCTTCTGCAAGATTCCCTGATTGGGATATGTAGGTAAGCCTCTTTTAAGTCTAGAGTTACCAACCAGGCATCTTTGCCCAGCATAGGTAGTAACTGTTGAAGAGTTAGCATCTTGAATTTTGGAATGTCCAGAAATGTATTTAGAGTGGATAAGTCCAGAATTGGACACCATGATTTGCTTTTCTGGGTACCAGGAAAAGTCTTGAATAGAAACCTTGTCCTTTTTCCTCTTCTGGTACTGGTTGAATAGCCCCCATATTCATGAGGGACAGAACTTGTTTCTGGGCCTCTGCCCAGTGATTTGGGGGCAGATCTGGCCATCCGTTTGGGATTGGCAACTTGTGGAAATGAAATCTGTATCCCTGGGATACTTTATTTAAAACCCATTTGCCCTGGGTAATAAGTTGCCAGTTTCATGCATGAAGTGCCAGTTTTCCCCCCAAATGGGTGGCTAAAAGATAAGTGCTTGTTGATTGTAGAGGAAAGTCATTGAGACTGTTTACCATAGGGAGGTGCCTTGTTGCTTCCAGATTTGGAGGTGGAGGCACCCCATTGTTTTGTTCTAAAAGTTCCTTGTGACTGAAACCTGGAGCCTTTGGAATGTCTGGATTTGACTTGAGCAGCTCTTGAGGGAACTGGAAAGGACCAGTTCTTAGTAGGCCAGTGCCTACTAAATCTTGGAGGCTGCACTTGTAAGAAATCTTTCACAGTTTGCATAGATTTAGCTTTATCTTCCATCTTTTTAACACTTCTTCAGCCTTATTACCAAAGAGACGGTCCTGTTGTAAAGGAGCATCCAACAATTTTGCTTTAACATGGTCAGGCAGAGTTTGCTCTTTGAGCCAAGCATGCCTTCTTAGCACAGATCCAGTTACAGCAGCCCTGCAAGAGGCCTCCAAGGAATCAAAACCACATTGCAAAGTATGTTTTCCAACTTGTTCAGCTGAATGTAATAAATCGTGCAAATCTTTATTTTCCACATAGTCAGATATTAACATCATTTTCTGTTTAAGTAGTCCCATGACATGCTGTTGATATTTAAGCATATGAAATTGACAGTTTAAAGCCCTAATTGCCAAGGTTGCAGACGTGTAAACCTTCTTACCCCATCTATCCAGCACCCTGGAATCTCTATCAGAAGGGGTAGGATTTTTAGCAGTAGAGGCCTTAACACCCTTGGGACCCTGAGAAATGGTTTCAGGATCAGCAGTAGGGTTTTTGAAAAGGAATTTGTGGGAGTCAGAAACCCTATAGTATCTGTCTGGCTTACTAGGAAACGGAGGCAGAGAATCAGGAGTCATACTAGATTCTGAAAAAACATCATCAACAATGTCCAGAACAGGAGGTATAGCCAAAGGCCTATGCTGAGGAAGAAGAAGAAAATCCCTAAGTCTCTTTTTAGATTCAGAGAAATCCTGACTTTCCCAGTGGAAATGTTCCCTTAAGGTATGTAAAGTTTCTCCAAAAGAGAAATCCTCAGGGGGAGAAGCAGAAGGGATGGAATCTTCTGCATCAGAGTTCTCATAAGTAGGTATAGATAAATCCTGTTCAGTAGAAGAATCAGAAGAAATAGAATCCTGATCTGAAGATTCATAATCAGTGCCTTGCCTAGGCCTCTTAGCAGGAGGGGGTTGGGTACCCCTGATCAAGGTAATTAAATCTTCAGCCATTTTGATCATTTGTTTTTTAGGCATTGGGGCCTGCACACGTGGCCCAAGCATTGGCTTTTTAGACATAGAATTAGATTTTGGCCTTAGTTTTGAAGATGGTGTCAGTTTAATATACAAATCTTTAGGCCTGAAAACACCCTCAGAAGCCGGTGCCTGCACAGCGGCTCTGGACCCATCTAAGGTCGAGACATCCATGGGTTCAATACTTAAAACATCTCACGGCATACCGGACTCCAAATTGGTCTCAGTAGAAGCCTGCGAATCAAAAGTAGCGGGTATCAGGGGCTGCAAAAGCGGCTGGCTTAGGAGAAGCGTTGTCATCAGTTTTGGACCTTGACGGTCTGTCTCTGTCTTTTTCTTTGCATTTTTTAGGTATTCCAGTAGTCGGATTGCTAACAGACGTCATTTCTGGATAGTTAAATCGTGAGCCAAAATATTTAGAAGCACAAATATACCGACGTTTAATAGTGCGTTGATTAAATCTAGCACAAAACCGACAGCAAAGTACGTTATGATCAGGGTCTAGGCAAGGAATACAGTACAAATGAAAATCCTTATGAGGTATTTGCTTCCCACAAGTAATGCAATTATTAACTTTTACTGACCGGTTAGGAGCAAGAAAAAGTTTCCCCAACGGGGTACTTAGCTTTTAGTTGAAGACTTCGACTCTGAAACTCGAAAACAAAAATTTCAGGGGTCGGCTGACCAGCACTTGTGAACTGCTTCTGCTTTGGGCACCACTCGGCAAGAAAGACTGATGTAATGGTGTCGGCTGCATGTTTTATACCCCTGATGACCTGACATCATGGAAGAAGGGACAGCAACCGACGCAGGACCCAAGACTTTGTTAATCAGGCCGACTGAGGGCAACCCGCCAGCAGATTACCCAAATGTAATGCCTGCAACAGTGAAAGACGAAGAACATCTGAATTAGGAGTCAAGGAATTTTCCAGAAAAACATCATCAACCACTTCCAACACTGGGGGAATAGCCAGAGGCTTATGCTGAAGTAAATCCAAAAACTCCCTAATCCTTTTCTTAGATTGGGGATAATCCTGACTTTCCCATTTAAAATGCTCCCTGAAAGTATTCAAAGTATCACCAAAAGAGAAATCCTTTGGGGGAGAAGCAGAAGGGATGGACTCTTCTGCATCATAATCCTCAAAAGGAGAAAAAGCCTGAGAAACTTCCTCTTTGTCAGCAGAAATGCTAGAAGAATCAGAACCAGAAAAAGACAAAGCCTCAAGAGAAAAATCCCTACTCCTTTTAGGAGGAGGAGGCTGTGAACCCCTAATAATAGTCAAAAGATCATTAGCCAGGTTAACCACTTGGGATTGAGGGGAACGAGAAGGAACTGGAGCCTGCTTTTTCACAGGTTTACAACTGGAAGATTTACCTGCAAGCTTGAAGGACTCGAGAGGCCTGGCAACCGCAGAAGTTGCAGAAGAGGTCGTCGGTATGAGCTTGCTGTCTGAACGAGGAATGGAGGCCTCAGACACCGGCATCAGCTTAGCAGGTCTGGATCCAGCTGAAGAGGTGACAGGCAAAAGGTCAGATGACAAAATGGAGGCCAGAGGCCTGGGGAACTCTGAAATGGTCTCAACCGAGACCTGCGGTTGAAAATCCGTGGATTGCAGGGGCTGCAAAGACGCCTCACTGGCTACCGCATGACTGCCGACCATCCTAACATCATTCGAGGACTTAACCTTCTGAAGCCTGTCCTGGTCCATATCCTTACATTTTTTGGGTACATGCGAAGCCTGAAGACCAGCGGATGCCATATCAACAAACTTAGGCCAAACTCCAAAATGTTTAGCAAAAAACGTAGCCCGACGACGAATAGTACGTGGATTAAAGGAGGCACAAAGATCACAATTAGGAAAGTACAGTTTTGTACCTACCATAAATGTAGATGTTCGAGTGCTAATACAGCTGCAGTAATCAAAGATGGGTTTTCAGCCATCAGGCGGTCCCTCGGTCGGCCGAATTCCAAAGTCTTGGTCAGGCGTCAGTTGTCGTCGCCTACTCTTTTGACGTCAGGAAGGCCAGAGTATATAAGACACAGCCGACGCCATGTTCTTCAGTCTTTCTTGCCCCAGATGTCAGGTGCCCCCAAAAGGAAGGCAATACATAAGTAAAGCTTATCCACATATGCAAGCAATGCAATGTAATGCAAAATCAGTGTAAGCAAGCAAATAAAACATAGCAGGATAACCCAGTCAGGAGGTATGAAGAGGTTGTTAGGCCCCATGCCCTTACCAAGAGGGGAAGGAGGAAGGGAAACCTGTACTGCAGCTGTATTAGCACTCGAACATCTACATTTATGGTAGGTACAAAACTGTACTATGTTCATCGTGCATACAGCTGCAGTAATCACAGATGGGTAGAGTCCCAAAGCTATGCAGAGGGTGGTAGGTACTATGAGGAACTGGGTTGAGCCAGAATGCCCTGCAAAACAGCAGTGGCAAAGCCTGCTCTTGTTCTGGAGTATAAGGGCAGGTGGTAGTGTTTTGTGAAGGTATGTACAGAGCTCCAAGTGTCTGCCTCCAGAATATCCTTAGTAGGCACACCTCTGAGGAAGGCTGTAGAGGTGGCTGTGGCCCTGGTGGAGTGAGATCTGATACCAGTAGGGACAGATTTCCCATGATAAGAGTAACAAAATCGTATACAGTGGCCAATCCACTTGGAAATGGTCTGTTTGGTAACTGGTTTCCCTTGAGCCCCTACGGCATAGGACACAAAAAGTTGTTCTGATTTCCTGAAGGACTTTGTTCTGTCCAAATAGTAACGTAGCTGCCTATGGATGTCTAAAGAGTGAAGCAGCCTTTCCCCTTTGTTTTGAGGGTTAGGATAAAAGGTAGGTAGGTGTATGGCTTGGTTTAAGGCTACCCTGGATACCACTTTTGGCATAAAGGATGGATTAGTACGAAGGGAAACCCTATCCTGATGGAAGATGAGGAAGGGCTGCACAGCCATGAGGGCCTGTAGTTCAGAAACCCTACGAGCTGAAGTGATGGCCAGAAGGAAAGCTGTTTTCCAGGACAAATACTGCAGATCTGTTGAGGCAGCAGGTTCAAAAGGAGGCAATGTTAATTTTTCTAGTATGTAATTAAGGTCCCAGGCTGGTATTGGTTGCTTCCTTGGAGGTCTTATATTCTTAGCCCCTCTGAGGAACTGCCGTAAGAGGGTGAGAGAATAAAGGAGGATCCGTGTTGAATTCTGCAGAAATGGCTGAGGCGTGCATTTTAATGGAAGAAAATGAAAGTCCACTGTTCAGCAGTTCTGCTAGGTATTGTAAAACCTGCGGCAAGTTCAATTTTCTAGGGTCCTGTCTTCTTTTTTCATTCCAGCAGCAAAACCGCTTCCATTTTGCGGAGTAAGCTTTTCTTGTGGATGGTCTTCTGGCCTCCAAAATGACATCCTGCACCTCCTTGGAGAGTAGCATCTGATGTGGTGTTAAGGAATTTTCCACGCAGCGAGATTGAGTGTTTTCAGCTGACTGTAAAGGGTTTTGTAGCTGTTCTGTGTCAGCAGAAGCAGTATTAGAGGCAGGGACTAGGGAGGAGTATGTGTTAGGCTCCTCAGCAGTGGATACCAGTGTTGCCTTGGCCAGTCTGGAGCAATCAGTATCATCCTCGGTTTGTCTGTTCTTGCTTTCAAAAGCACCTTGGGCAGAAGAGGCAGAGGTGGGAATGCATAAACTGTCCATGTTGCCCAACTGAATGAAAGGGCGTCCACTTTCCAGGCCTTTGGATGGAAGGTCCTTGAACAAAACTTTTCAATTGATGGTTCCTGTGGGAGGCAAAAAGATCTATGTCTGGCCTCCCCCACGCTTGGATTATCTCCGTAAACACCTGTGGATGCAGCTTCCATTCGTGTGGATCTGTCATATTCCTGCTCAGAGTGTCTGCCAGTGTGTTTTCCAGTCCTGGCAAGTACTGTGCTTGAAGCTCGATTTGTCTTTCCAGAGCCAAGTTCCAAAGAGTCATGGCTAGTCTGCACAAGGGGTATGAGTGTGTTCCTCCTTGTTTGTTTATGTACCACATTACTGTGGTGTTGTCTGTTCTTATCAGTAGTTGTCCTGGATGCAGGAAGTCCTTGAAAGCTGTAATTGCATTTATTACTGCTAGCATTTCTTTTTGATTGATGTGAAGGTGCTTTTCCTTTTGGGACCATCTGCCCTGAATGCACCTGTCCTTCATGTGCGCCCCCCAGGCGTAATCTGAGGCGTCTGTGGTTATGACTTGTTTTGCTTGAGGCTTGCAGAATGGAAGGCCTGTGTTTACTTGACATGCTTGGGCCCACCACAGAAATTCCTTTTGTAGACATGGAATTACTGGTATAATTGCTTCCAAGCTGTGACTGTGTTGAGACCATAGATTTTTTAGGTACCATTGAAGTTTCCTCATATGCAGCTTTGCACATGGGATTAGAAGAATGCAAGATGCCATGAATCCCAGAGCCTGCAGGATTTTCCTTGCAGTAAGCCTGGTACTTTTTGCTAGTGTTTTGAAGTACTGAGATAATTGCCCTTGTTTTTCTGACGCAAGGTATGCCATCTGGGTGTTTGTGTCCAAGCTGGCACCCAGGAAGGTTATTTTCTGAGATGGTGTTAGCCTTGATTTCTCCTTGCTGATGGTGTATCCCAGAGAAAGCAGTAACCGTGTCACATATGCCAGATGTTCCAGTAGTATTTGTTTGCTGTTCGCTTGGATCAGGCAGTCGTCCAGATAAGGGTAAATTTGTATCCCTTGAAGTCTGCAATAGGCAATCACTGATGCCAGGCACTTTGTGAATACTCTGGGCGCAGTAGATAAGCCAAAGGGCAATGCAGAGAATTGATAGTGGATTGAACCTGCAAGAAATCTGAGGTATCTTCTGCAGCTTTGTCTGATTGGGACATGCAGGTATGCCTCCTTGAGGTCCAATGTTACCAGCCAAAACTCCTTGCCCAGCATGGGAAGAAGTTGCTGTAATGTGAGCATCTTGAATTTTGGTACGAATAGAAATGTGTTTAGGATGGATAAGTCCAGAATGGGTCTCCAGTCGGTTCCTTTTCTTGGTACCAAGAAGAGTCTTGAATAAAAACCTTGACCTTGTTGGTGCCTAGGTACCTTTTGTATAGCTCTCATGTTTAGGAGCTTTGAAATTTGCAGTTGTGCCTCTACCCTTTGATTTTGTGGTAGGTTTGGCATGCCTCTCATTTTTGGAAGAGTGTGAAATTGAAATTTGTAGCCTCTGTTTATAATGTCCAGAATCCATTTGTCTGTTGTGACAATATGCCAATTGCTTGCAAATAATGCTAGTTTCCTCCCAAAGGTGCTGCCAGCTGAGACTTGCTTGGCATGGAAATGAGGAGTCATTGGGTTTGCTTCCTGTATTGTTGTGCACTGTCTTCACCACCTCTTGGTGCTGGAGATTGCCATTGTCTGCCTCTATATGATCCTTGTGACTGCCCTCTGCCCCTTGTGCGTCTGTATCTACCTCTTTGGGGCTTGTCAGTGGCTGGAAAAGACCAGTTTTTTGAAGGCCAATTCCTGCTAAACCGTGGTGGCTGGACCTGTAAGAAGGCTTTGACAGTTTGCATAGATTTGGCTTTTTCTTCCATTTTTCGTAGTATATCCTCAGCATTAGTACCAAAAAGTACATCCTTTTGTAAAGGAGCATCAAGAAGTTTAGCTTTCACATGATCAGGCAAATTTTGTTCCCTAAGCCAGGCCTGTCTGCGAATGACTGATCCTGTAGCAGCCGCTCTACTGGAGGCCTCTAGGGCATCATAACCACATTGTAAGGTGTGTTTACCCACTTGTTCCGCACTATGCATCATATCCTGTAACTCTTTTAAATCTGGTTGTTCAGATTGAGACATTTTGTTTTTTAATTGTGATAACAGGAACTGTTGATATTTAATCATATGAAACTGGCAGTTTAAGGCCCTCATGGCTAGGGTGGCCGAGGTATATACCTTCTTACCCCACCTTTCTAGAGATCTAGATTCCCTTTCTGCAGGCAGTGGATTCTTGGCAGTGGAGGCCTTTAATCCCTTAGGGCCTTGTGAAATGGTTTCAGGGTCAGCATTATGGCCTTTGTAAAGAAATTGGTGAGAACTGGGTACTCTGTAGTATCTATCAGGTTTTACTGGTGCAGGAGGCAGAGAATCAGGATTAAGACAAGCCTCCGAATAGACATCATCCAGTACCTCCAAAACAGGGGGTATAGCCAGAGGTCTGTACTGAGGTAACCAAAGAAATTCCCTAAGTCTTTTCTTGGAATCTGAAAAGTCCTGGCCTTCCCAATGGAAGTGTTCCCTCAAGGTGTGCAAGGTTTCCTCAAAAGAAAAATCCTCAGGGGGAGATACCGAAGGAATGGACTGTTCTGCATCCGAATCCTCAAAAGGGGAGTAAGAGTGTTCCTCTGCATCAGAATGCTCTGATAAAATGGATCCCTGATCAGAAGAGGGGGATTCTTCCTCCACTCTGGTCTCTTGTCAGGAGGGGGCTGAGAACCTCTGATGAGAGTTATTAGAGCCTCAGCCATTTTAAGCATCTGTTTCTTAGGCATGGGTCCAGGAGATGGGCCTTGAGCAGCAGGCCTAGTGTGATGCCTGGCTGTTTTGGATTTAGTAAAGGCCTTAATAGAAAAAGAAGATGAAGGCCTAAATACACCATGGGTGGAGGTGGATCTGTCCACATTAGTAGGCTCGACATAAGCCGGGGCTTCTGTTGTAGTCTGGGAAAGGGCCGATGACCCAGCGGTCTCGGGTATAGAAGACACCGCCAAAGGAGCGTCGTCGGTAGTCAGGGACTGCAAAGGCGTCTCACTGAGAACCGGACCACGTGTAGCCTGTTTCGGCGTGGTGTCGGTGGAGACCGCGGGCCTCGCGTGTTGGTCCTTTTCCTTGCATTTTTTGGATAAAACGGTAGTCGGAGTGTCCGACGACATTTTATAGTCAAAAGCTCTACTGAAAAAGTGTTGGGCGAACTCCGCCCGACGCTTGATAGTGCGTTTATTGAAGGTAGCGCAAAAGCGACAGCCCGAGACGTCGTGGTCTGGGCCCAAACAAGGTATGCAAAGGGAATGGAAATCCTTATGCGGTATTTGCTTCCCACAAGAAATACAATTATTAACTTTTTCTGACATCGGTCTGAGGCAAGAAAAGTTTCCCCAACGGGGTACTTAGCTTTAATGAAGACTTCGGTTCCAAATATTTTCGTAAATCAGGAGCTGGCCGACCGGCACTTGCGAACTGCTTCTGCTTCGGGCACCGCGCGGCAAAAAAGACTGAAGAACATGGCGTCGGCTGTGTCTTATATACTCTGGCCTTCCTGATGTCAAAAGAGTAGGTGACGACAACCAACGCCGGACCAAGACTTTGGAATTCGGCCGACCGAGGGACCGCCTGACGGCTGAAAACCCATCTGTGATTACTGCAGCTGTATGCATGATGAACAGCATCATGGTCAAGGCCTAAACAAGTAATACAATGGGAATGAAAATCTCTATGGGGAATCTGCTTTCCACAGGTAAGACAATTATTAACCTTTTCTGACATTCGTTAAGGCAAGAAAAGAGGATCCCCAACGGGGTACTTAGCTATAGTAGATTTCAACTCTGTAGTCGGAAATGAAAAATGGTAAACTGCCGACTGGCACTCGTGCAAGAAATGCTTCTGCTTCGGGCTCCGCGGCAAGGAAGACTGAGGAAGTGACGTTAGCTGCTTCCTTTTGTATTGGATGTCCTGATGTCATTTACAACCGACGACAGCCAATGTTATATTTTACTTACCTTTGGTATTCTGGCCGATCGAGGGCTACCGGGAGCCAGATAACCCATTGGTTAGGACTGCAACAGTGAAACACGATGAACATCTGGCAATTTAAAGCCCTGATGGCAAGAGTTGCAGAGGTATATACCTTCTTACTCCATCCATCTAAAGCCCTAGAATCCCTGTCCGGAGTGGTAGGGTTTTGGCTGTAGTAGCCTTAATACATTTAAGTCCCTGGGAAATGGTCTCTGGATCCGCAGTAGGATTTTTAGAGAAATTTGTGAGAGTCAGGTACTCTGTAGTAGGACCTGGAGTAGGAGGTCTAGGAGCTGGAGGAAAAGTATCAGGGCTAAGACTTGATTCCATGAAGACATCATCTACAATATCCAGGACAGTGGGTATAGCTAGAGGCATGTGCTGAGGCAAGTCTAAAAATTCCTTGAGTCTCTTTTTTGACTGTGGGTAGTCCTGGCATTCCCAGCAGAAATTCTCCCTTAGGGTATGTAAGGTTTCACCGAAAGAAAAGTCCTCTGAAGTGGAGGCAGAGGGAATGGAATCCTCTGCATCAGAATCCTCATAGGTGGATAAGAGTATTTCCTGGTAATCAGAGGGTTCAGAGTCATCGGACTCATGGTCCGTAGAATCAGAAGCCACATCAATTCTTTGTCTTTTACAGGGGAAAGGCTGGCTTCCCCTAATTAAAGAAATAAGGTCTTCAGCCATTCTAAGCAATTGTTTCTGAGGCATGGGAGTTTGAGAATGCACTTTGGACATTGGTTTCCTAGGCGTAGTGTGAACTCTGGGCCTGAGAAATTTGGTTGTTTTAGTCAAAAATGAAGTAGTCAGTTTAATATGAACAGCGGAAGCCTGAATACACCCTCAGAAGCTGGTGCCTGCATAGCAGCTCCACACCCATCCAAGGTAGAGACATCCACAGGTTCCATAGTCGAAGAAGCATCTTGTGGCATACCGGACTCCGAATGGTTCTCAGTAGAGGCCTGCGAATCTGTAGAAGTGGGTATCAGGGGCTGAAAAAGCATCTCACTGAGTACCAGCGGACTGGTGACTAGCTTAACAGAAGTGTTGTCGGCAGTTTTGGACCTATGCGGTCTGTCTCTGTCTTTATCCTTACGTTTTTTCAGAAGATCAGTAGTCAGATGGCTTAACGAAGCCATTTCAGAATAGGGAGAATGACAGCGAAAGAATTTAGCAACAAAGATAGCCTGACGACGAATAATTCAGGTGTTGAACAAGGCACAAAACCAACAGCGAGGAACATTGTGGTCTGGCCTTAACAGGTGACGCAGTAAGAATAAAAATCTCTGTGAGGTATTTGCTTTCTACAGGAAAGACAATTGTTAACTTTTTCTGACATTGGTTAGAGCACGAAAAAAGGATCCCCAACGGGGTGCTTAGCTTAGAAGACTTCAGGTTTGAAACACAAAAAACAAAAATTTTAGGTAGTGGCCGACCGGCACTTGCAAACTGCTTCTGGCACCCACGCAACAGGAAAAGCTGATGTAATAGCATCGGTTGCATGTTTTATACCCCCGACGACCTGACGTCATGGAATAGGCGACAGCATCCGACGCAGAAATCCCAAGACTCTGGTATTCGGGCCAACTGAGGGCTACCTGCAGGCAGATATCCCAGGTGTGATGACTGCAACAGTGGAACACGAAGAACATCCTCTTTGATAGACAGCTGTTACCTTCTCCTTATTCAACCTAGTGAGTGGGACATCAGTGTGCTTCACTATCGAGTCACCTATGATTAGTGTACTGGGAAAGCTGTTTTGCCTCAGGGGCTTAGGTTGAGGGGCACACTGTGTAGGTGAGCTGTGTGTCTTGTGGTTTGTGCTGTGTTGTGGTGGTCGAGTGCGTTTCCGCCTTGGAGGTCTCTGCTGTTTGGGTAGATTTCTATTGAGAGCCTCCATGAAGGTGGGTGTTTGGTTTGTGTTTTTTTGTGAGAGCTGTGATGGTGGGTGTTCTGGAGGGTTATGTGTTGCATGTGGTGTGGTGCAGGTGCTGACCTTCTTCTCTTGACCAGCTATTCCAATCTTGGCATGAGAGTGCATGGCTTCCAATTTGGATATACAAGTGCATCTCTCACAAGTCAGTGTTCGGAGGTAAGAGGAGAGGATTGTCTGTGTACATGATGCAGTTGTTACACTGCCTCAGAATGCCCAAGTTCACCAGGTTAATAGGAGAAAACACAGGGAACTGACCTTTAGACATGCGTGGAGGGATGGTCATTATGACTCTAAGTACTGTAACTGTTTCCTTATATATTCCTTTTACAGGAAAAATGTCACTCAAGGTGTCTTGAGTCTGTACAGAGCACTGCCAAACACTTGAGGAGAAATGAATACATAGATCGTGAAATTTTAAGGATGAAGTATTTAGGCAGATATTCTGAAGATAGAAAGACATCAAGCAGTACCTACTGAAAAATAAAGAATTAGCTTGTCAAGAATGATGCAAAGAGGGGAGTCGTATGAATGGCTACTGCCTGGCTACTACTAATGCTGGTCTCAGCATAGCTTTACTCTGTTGGGCTACAATACTCCTTTGCTTCTTCTCTCACAAGAAGCAAAATGTTAGCACCATTCCCAAGAAGAGAAGCAGACCACGGCCTGTTTGATGATCCACAGTCTTGTCCCAGATGATGCAAGGGTCTGCAGGCTTGTAGCCTTTTTCTGGTAGATGCCTCAAATAGCAACCAGACCAATTGGGTATGTTAAGCACAGACACTCACTCTCCAACCAGAAAGAGTCAGGAATCAATGTACTCTGCTCCTACTCTCACCAGGATCAGAATATAAGCACAGACTCCAAGCTGTCACCTATAAAGCAGTTAAGCTTTTTGGTGATCAACAGTCTCCAGGAAATAATGTAACTGCACTCTTTCTCCCACCAGGAGAAAAAAGAAGCACTAATATCAAGATGATTACTGAGAGGCAGAATGTGGACCCTCCAATAACTGGTGGTCTTGCAATAGATGCTTAAAGGTAAGACAAAAAAATGGATTATCTTAAACACTGCAGTGTGCACTAGAGGCGTTAGATGTGAAAGTAGATAAAGTACAGTTGTGTACACTTACTATAAATGTAGATGTTCAAGTGTATTCACTGTTGCAGTCATCACACTTGGGTTATCTGCCTGCAGGTAGCCCTCAGTCGGCCCAAATACCAGAGTCTTAATATTTCTGTGTCAGATGCTGTCACTTCTTCCATGACGTAAGGTCGTCAGGGGTATAAAACAGGCAGCAGATTCCCTTACATTAGTTTTTCTTGCCCGGAATATCACAAGCCCCAAATATGGAGCTGGTATATGGTGGGGAACACCACCAGTAAAAAGTAAATACCAATGCCATTAGGAATGACCATAGAGAGGAGAGGTAGAAAGATAGAGAAAGCCAGGAGGCTGGAAGGAGGAAAACCAGGACTGCAACAGTGAATACACTCAAACATCTACATTTTGGTAAGTATACACAACTGTACTATGTTCTTCGTGTTTCACTGTTGCAGTCATCACACTTGGGTTGATTTCCAAAGCTGAGGAAGGGTGGAGGCAGCCAAGAAGTGTTAGGGCTGGCTAGTGGGCCTTGCAAGACTGCTGTAGCAAATCCAGCCATGGATTTAGAAAAGATAGGTATGTGATAATGCTTGGTGAAGGTGTGTACACAATGCCAGGTTGCAGCTTCCAGAATGTCCCTGGTAGGACTCCTGAGAAATGCTGTAGAGGTGAAGTAGCCCTCGTGGAATGTGGTCTGATCACCTGTGGGGTAGGTTTTCCATGGTGCTTGTAGCAGAAATGGATGCAGTGTGCTATCCACTTGGAAATGGTTTGTTTTGAAATCCCATTACCCTCTGCCCCTGTAGTAAAGCTGACTAGCAGCTGGTCAAATTTTCTGAAAGGCTTAGTCCTGTCAAGGTAGAACCTGAGCTGTCTGTGCAGGTCCAATACCTAATGTCTAACTGTGCTTGTGCAATCGATTAATGCAATTAATGCTTAGTGATTGGTTAGTGATTAATACTTTGTGATTAATGATTAGTGCTTGTGCTATCAATTAATGCAAAGGCTACTAGTATTTTCTTCTCATTCTACCTTCAATCTTTTGCTAAGGATAAAAGCCTTATGCGAGGGTGTACCGTGTCTTTGCGCTACTTGTGTACTCGCAGTGGTAACCTTGCAATCAGCTACCTTCAATCTAACTTCCCAGGGCCAGAATTGTCCCTTCCTTGCTACTTTTTAGTAGATACAGATAAACAGATACAGCGCTACTTTTAGTAGATATAGATAAACAGATACAGCGCTACTTGTACTGTCGCAGTGAGCATTCCAACAGGTAATAGCTTCCAACTTCCCCAGGGCCAGAATTGTCCCTTCCTCTCTATATTTAGAAGATACAGATAAACAGTTACAGCGCTACTAGTGCGCTCGCACTGAGCATTCCAACAGGTAATAGCTTCCAACCTAATTTACAAATAGGCGAGTTTCACGCCTTTTTTTTTTCCACATCTCAGTAGCTAGAAAGCTACAATTACATTACTTGGGTAATCACAGTGGTCACCTTACAGATTGCTGCTATTAATTTTATTCTTACTGTGTGCTAGAATCACACCTTTCTGTTTCTTTATGCACTTATAGTTTGGTAATTGACCATTTTGAATGCGTAGCGGATACTATTGCATTACGCTTGGTCTGCAAGGACCTGAATTTAAGCTCTGCACAGCTACAGTATTTACCACTGTAAACTGTTTAGCTTTTTATCCATAGTTTTGACCCTTCCCAAGATCTTTTATTTTCCATACAGCGTGCTTACCTCAGAGGCATGCCTAGAGCTGCATCTTAGGTTATTTATTCAAACACACACTCGCCTTGGACTAAGTTAGTCCATACCTCTACATACAACTCTACACCTTTTTTTCCCTAGCGCTCTGTTCCCCCTATTCCTTCTAGCGGATTGTAGCACACAATTTAAAAGCAATACATTTATAGCAAAGTTTAACAACAATACATTAAGCAAAAATACAAGTAGCTGCTCTTCATGTTTCTATACCCGCTGAATGCATTAACGTCAGTTTGTTTTTCACTTTTTGTCTGTTTCACAGTAGCCATTTAAGTTTTTCATCTCCTGCGCTGAATAGTTTGTTTAATGAGTTTTCTGATAACTACTGCCTCTGGTTTTTAAAAGTCTTGTTTTTACCATTATGGAATGTGTTTAATTGGAACTGTTGGTTCATAGCTCTACACTTTGTCGTTTATCATATTACATCTGCAATACTTAGAATATTCATATAAGACATAACGTTTAGAGCTGTTAAAATGTGTTAGCATAACTAATTTAGCTTAACGTATTCTTATTCTTTACAATTTGCCATCTTATCTTATTCTACTCTCAACCCTTTTACTACTTCCAGCTCTTTAGCTAAACCCTACTCCCTGGATCTACTGAAGCTCTCCTGGTGAACAAGAACCTATATCAAGGACCTTCCTCTGCCTCTTCCCCTGTTTTTCTCAAGAAATTGGGCTTCCCACCTCTGAACCCTGCATTTAAAAGGAATCCAGAAAGTATGTGTTCCCTCGTCTAGCCTTAGTGATTTTTGTATTCTGTTTTTTGTAACCTCAACTCCAGTGTCGCTAGTTCAGCCTGGACACATAGCAGCCTCACCCCCACTCTCCCAACTACTAGTTGCTCCCTCTCCCTTTCTAACTTGCCCACCACAATATCCCTAGCCACCTGGAAGAATCCCTAAGAAACCACATAGTCCTTTTACTTCTCATCCCAGCTCTTGCCTGCAAAGTACTCTCTTCTGTACTTCCTCTTTGTGTCCACCAGAGGGCACCCTAACCTTGCAACAGTATTCTACCTGAATCTCTATCTCCCTGTACCTTACTCTTACCTACTATTCCTGCTGATAATAACATTGCTTCTAAACCTTTCCTCTTCTCTCCCACTTATATATTTTTTTATTAAAGTCTCAGTTTGAACATAACCTAACCCTTTTGTCACTTCTTTCACCCACCTTCACTTACCTTAAATTAGCTGCTTTCCTGATTGTTTTCTGACTGTTGTCCCTCCTTTGTCTGTACCCACTCCGATCGCCCTCCGCTCCCCATACCTTACCCCCAATTCCCATCCACCCCCAGTGGTCCTAAACTTATACTTCCTTAACCACTCCCACTATTTGTATTCTTCCAATCACTCTTAAGCCCTTCCCCTATACCACTTATAACCATCCACATGCCACACCTACTTTCACAATTATCATCCATCTCCTGTTCTCATTATTTCTTCATCTTCCCAAATTAACTCCTTGTTACTCTCCTGTCACTATGCCTACTCTAATAACATCATCACATTCAAAACAACTTCTCACATTCTCAATTCTCCCTTTCCTTATTGTACCCTACTTTCTAACTTCCTATGAACACTATAGCCTCACAGAAGCTAATACTCTCTCCAAACACATAACTTTAACTACCATAAATTCATCTCATCACTGTTTTAACTTCATATTTTCTCCCAGCTACCTCGCTACAAAATTTCATAGAAAGACTCACATTACCTACTCCATCAAAAAGACAGAAAATCACTACTCATTTCCCCTAAACCCTCTGACTGGTTAAAAAGATTAATCCTCTCTCTGCTAGCAGGTGACATTCAACCCAACCCAGGCCCAAACAACACCACAACTGCAAACCCACTTTGCGCTCTCTCCTCTAACTCAAAAAAACTAACCAAACCCTCAAACTCTCTAATGCCAGCTCACCTTAACATCCGCAGTATTAAAAATAAAATTGCCCCCCTTCATGTACTACTTGATGTACACTCATTTGACATCCCTTGCTTGACTGAAACCTGGCTTAAACCAGTAATTCAGGACAAAGAGATTATTCCCCTTGGTTACAACATCCATCGACTTGACTGCACTATAAAAAAGGTGGTGGGGTAGCAATCCTCTATAAATCAGGGATGCTAATCACTGCCTTACAGGATAAACCTCCCTCCAAAAGTAATGCTGAAATCCTTATATCCAAACCTCCAAATTAATGCCTACAAATCCATCTATATAATCTGCATATACCTGCCCCCAGGCAACAACAGTAGTACCTTAGAAGAAATCCTTAGCTGGCTGGCCATACACTTTCCACAAGAAACAATAGTCCTTGGAGATGTCAATATAGACTGGAATACCTGCTCTTCAGCTAACCCTTCCACCCTCTTAAATCTTCATGGTTTCTCACAAACTATTCTCTCCCCTACCAGAACAAATAAACCTAGCAACAAAGGAAGCACCCTCTTAAATCTTCATGGTTTCTCACAAACTATTCTCTCCCCTACCAGAACAAATAAATCTAGCAACAAAGGAAGCATTTTAGACTGGATTCTGATAAATAGCCACCACTAAACATATACAGTAGGTACACTGCCTGATGATATAAGTGACCATGCCCTTACTTACCTAATTAGACATAAAACTGATACCCCTAATTTAACAAAATACAAAATGGTTAGAACAAACAAAACTTTTAAACCTGATAGATTTGAAGCAGAACTTAGGTCCTGCAGTTGGTCTCCTCTTAAACACCTCCCACTGGATGATGCCGTGACATATTTTAACTCTAAATTCTTATCTATTCTTGACGCACATGCTCCCACAAGGTCCATCAGACTTTCCTCAAGAGCCGCCCCTTGGCTAACAAAGGACACAAGGCAAAAGATTATTTTGAAAAATAAACTCTGGTCCAAATACCGCAGTACTAAAGATCCCACTGACCAACTCAACTTTAGACAAATAAGAAACATTACAAAAAAAAACAGTAATTCTGGATAAAAGAAACTACTACTGCCATTTGCAACAGGCTAACCTGCATAACCCACAAATGTTCTGGGCAGGAATAAATAATCTCATGAAGCCTGGCCAATTGGACACTCCAAGCCCAGCAGGCACCTCCCAAGATAACCCCAAACAGACTGCCAATGCCTTTAACACCTTCTTTACTGAAACTGTCCAGTCTCTTTCCAATCAACTCTCCCCTGATATCTCCTGTCTTTCCTCCTCCTCTAACACTTCCATTCCCACATTTCAACTTCAACCTGTTCCCTCTGCACTCATTCATTCTCTGCTACATAAACTTAAGCCATCCTCTCCATCTGCTGACCATCTACCTGCTCTGTATCTAAAAGTTGCTGCTAATGCACTGATCTATCCCATCACCATCCTGATTAACAGAACCATTGAAGAAGGCTACATTCCTTCTCTCTGGAAAATATCTCATATTATTCCCCTTCATAAAGGAGGAAAGTCAACTGAACTCTCTAACTACCGACCCATAGCCTTGCTCTCTCCTCTTGCCAAAATCATGGAAAAATGTGTCCAGAAGCAACTTCTGAAACACCTGTTAACTAACAATCTGCTAGCTAATTGCCAACATGGTTTTAGACCCTAAAATAGCACCATCTCTGCCCTCCTCTCCTTCACAGACTGCATCAATAAAAATAGGAACAATAATACCCTTAGCTCTGCTATATTTATTGATCTATCCAAAGCCTTTGATATGGTCAATCACGAAATATTGTTACACTTACTTAAATCATTTGCACTTGACACAAGCTCAATTAAATGGTTCCACTCTTACCTGCACAACAGAAAACAGGCGGTGAGGTGGCAAAATAACTTATCCAACCACCTCCCCATTACTCTAGGAGTTCCCCAAGGCTCAATTCTTGGCCCTCTCCTCTTTTCAATTTTCATTAATGATCTTCATACTCATATTTCTCCTGCCACCTGTATACAATATGCAGATGATTCTGCTTTAATCTGTTCTGCCTCATCCCCCTCTGTACTGCACTCTCTCACCCAAAAGACTTTTGAAACCATAGAAATTTGGTTCCTCAAATGATGCTTAATTTTGAACCCCCAAAAAAACTAATTATTACTCTTCTCACCAACCCGAAAATCCTCTCCACTGAATTTCTGTGTCACATCAAATAATGGCATGAACATATCACCCGATCCAACTACCAAACTCCTCGGAGTTGAAATAGACAACAATCTGACCTTTGACACACACATCAGCAATACTATAAAATTAGTTAACAGAAAACTAGGCTCCCTCTATAGAATTAAACCATTCCTTACTCCACTTGCCAGAACTTCCATTGCTCAGACCCATCTTATCTCCACTCTCCTGTACGCCTCTCCCATCTACACTTCAGTGTCCAAAGCTAACCTCAGCAAACTGTCTGCTGCCTACAACAATATTGCCAGATTTGCCACTAATTCTACTTTTAGAACTTATCACTGCCAAAACTTAAGGCAACTACGATGGCTTGAACTACAAAACCAAATTCTATTTCACCAGATCTCCTTAACCCACAAAATCCTTTACAAACCCACAAACACTCCCATTCTAACTTCACTTATCACTCCTTACTGCAATCTTAAAAGCCTTCATTCCTCCGACAAACTACTTATATCGACTAGTAAACCCAATAACTCAGCTGGAAAATCCTTGTTCTCCAACACAGTAGGAAAAACCTGGAACAAACTTCCTCACAACCTCACAGCAATCTCCTCTCTTCCCTGCTTCAAATCCCAACTCAAAACACACCTCAAAACCCACTGGCTCTGCCCCTGTAGCAACTCTGACTAGTCTACCTTGGATATCTAGGTACTCTCAACTTTTCTGCTGTAAATAACTAGCTTTCCTCGTGTATCTAGGTACTCACAATTTTTTTTCTTTTTTAGCTTTAAGAAACTCTTAACAAAATACACTCTCTATTTCTCAACTTCTGCTTTTTACTTAATATCTAATGATTTTTGACATATATATTATAACCATGCTTAATGTTTTACCTGCTATTACAAATGCTTGCATGTGGAGCTTTTCTCCCCAGGCCTCTGCTGAAAATGGACATATATTCAGTTGGACTAGCCCGGTCAACAAATGTAAAATAAATAAAAAAATTAAAAAAATCCTTTTCCCTTTATTCTGAGGATTAGGAAAGAAGATTGGCAAATGGATGGATTGGTTTAGAGCCATGCTGGACACCACCTTAGGCATAAAGGACAGGTTAGTCCTGAGGGAAACCCTGTCAGCATGGAAAATAATGAAGGGCTCCACAGCCATTAGTGGCTGTAACTCAGACACTCTTCTTGCTGAAGTTATGGCTAAAAGCAAGGTTGTTTTCCAAGAGAGGAATTTTAACTCTGCTGAGGCAGCAGGTTCAAAAGGGGGAAGCGTGAGCTTTAAAAAGTACAAAGTTAAGGTCCCAGGCAGGGGTGGGTGCTCTCCTAGGGGGCCTTAAGTTGTCAGCCCTTCTCAGGAACTGCTTGATCAGAGGGTGAGAAAATTAGAGGTGGCTCTGTATTATAATGAGCTGAGATGACAGAGGCATGAATCTTAATGGAGGAGAAGGATAGGCCTCTGTGGAGTAGCTCTGCTAGGTAATCCAGGATTAGAGGTAAGGAGGGCACTGCTTTGTCCTTCCCTTGAGACTGATTCCAAGAACAATATCTTTTCCACTTTTCAGTATAGGATTTTCTAGTACTAGGCCTTCTGGCTTCAAGAATGATGTCCAGCACCTGTTTGCTGAGGGTTGCTGGTGGGGTATTCAAGGGATAAGCCAGGCTGCAAGGTTTAGGGTTTGCAAATGCGGATGCAAAATCTGTCCCTCCTGCTGAGACAGCAGGGTAGTAGTCTGGTGAAAGTGCCAGGGTGACACTGTTGTCAGACTGCCTAAGAGTGGGTAGCAGTGCTGGCATGGCTAGTCTGGGGCAATAAGAACTGCCCTTGGCCTGTCCTGTTTTATCTTGAGTAGTACTCATGAGAGAAGGGGCAGAGGGGGGAATGCATAAATTGAGAGGTTTTCCCATTGAAAGGATAGGTCATCCACCTTCCAGGCCCTGCTGTGAGGGTTCCTGGTACAGTATTTGCTCAACTGGTGGTTCTCGGGGGAGGCAAAGAGGTCCACCTCCAGTGTCCCCCACCTCTGGATCAGAAGGTTGAAGGTGTTGGGCTCCAATTTCCACTTGTGTGGGTCTAGGAGATTTCTGCTTAAGTCGTCTGACAGTGAAATTTGTTTGCCTGGCAGGAATTGAGCTTGTAGATGCACTTGGTTGCTCAAGACTGTCTTCCACAGGGCCATAGCTAAACTGCAGAGTGGGTAAGAATGGGTTCCCCCCTGCTTGTTTATGAACCACATAACTGTGGTGTCTGTTTTTATAAGCAGTTGTCCTGGATGGATTAGGTATTTGAAGGCTGTCAGAGCATCCTGTACAGCTAGCATCTCTTTTTGATTGATGTGCAGGAGAATCTGTCCTGGGCTGCAGTGACCCAGAATGCATTTGCCTGCCATGTGAGCCCCCCATGCATAGTCTGATGTGTCTGTTGTCAGGGTTTCGGCGGTGAGGGGTTGATTGAAAAGCAGTCCCTTTTTGTGGATGCATGCTTCTGCCCACCAAAGGAACTCTGCCCTTAGACAAAGTACAATAGGAATGACTGCTTCCTGGTCCTGAGAATGTTGGCACCAAAGACTTTATAAGTACCATTGAAGTTTCCTCATATGCAGTCTTGCAAATGGAATTAGCAGAATACACGAGGCCATGAACCCTAGGGCTTGCAGTATTCTTCTTGCAGAAAGTTGGGTTCTGGTGGCCATTTGTTTGAAGTAGCTTCTCAGATACACCTGTTTTTCTGAAGTGAGACATGCCATCTGGGAAGTTGTGTCCGAGCTTGCTCCCAGGAATACAATCTTTTGACTGGGTACCAGTTGTGATTTATTTTCGTTGATGGTGTACCCCAAGGAAGTGAGAAGGCTTTTTACAAATGCCAGGTACTGAAGTAGCAATTCCTGACTGTCCACCTGAATCAGGCAGTCATCCAAGTATGGGAAAATTTGGATATTTCTCTGCCTGCAGTATGCAATTACTGGAGCCAGGCACTTTGTGAATTCTCTGGGTGCAGTAGACAAGCCAAAGGGAAGTGCAGAGAACTGATAGTGCACAGAGCCCTGAAACATAGATATTTCCTGCATGACTCCCTTATGGGGATGTGCAGATAAGCTTCTTTTAAGTGCAGAGTGACTAACCAGGCATCCCTGGCTAGCATAGGGAGAAGCTGTTGTAGGGTAAGCATCTTGAATTTTGGGACCACCAGAAAGGTGCTGAGAATTGAAAGATCCAGGATTGGGTGCCAAGAGCCCTCCTTTCTGGGAACCATGAAAAGTCTGGAGTAGAAACTCTGACCCCTTTTTTTCTACTGGTTGAATAGGTCTGATATTGAGCAGAGAAAGTACTTGCTTTTGAGTCTCTGCCCGCTGGTTTGGAGGAAGGTCTGGAAACCCTCTTGTGGTTAGCAGTGAATGGAAGCAGAATTTGTACCCCTGGGATACAATGTTGAGGACCCAGCAGTCCTGAGTGATGGACATCCAGTTTTTTGCACGAAGGCAAGTTTTCCTCCTAGGGGCACATGCAGTTGGGCAGGGCTGGGTAGTAGAAATGAGAAGTCATTGTGAACTTTTTCCATAGGGGGGCGACTTACCACTCCCTGTTTTTGGGGTGGGGGCAACTCCATTGCTTAGATCTCTGCATACCCTGAGACTGTAGTCTGGGTGACCTGTTTCCCCTGGGTCTGGTCTGGGAAGGCCTGGAAGGGGCTGGAAAGGACCAGTTTTTAGAAGGCCAATGCCTACTGAATCTAGGTGGTTGCTTGTGAGAATTCTTTGACAGTTTACATAGATTTAGCTTTTTCTTCCATCTTTTTAATAACTTCTTCTGCTTTGGTGCCAAACAAACAGTCTGTATTTAAAGGAGCCTGTATTAATTTGGATCTGACATGATCTTGCAAGGTTTGTTCCTTCAGCCAAGCATGCATTCTTAGTACAGACCCAGTGACTGCAGCCCTGCAAGATGTTTCTAGGGCATTAAAGCCACACTGCAAAGTACGCTTACTAACTTGGTTTACAGAATGCATTAGTTCTTGTAAATCTTTATTTTCTGCACAATCTGGAAATAATACCATTTTTTGTTTAATTAGTTCCATAATTATGTTGCTGGTACTTCAACATGTGAAACTGGAAATTCAATGCCCTGATGGCAAGAGTTGCAGAGGTATACACCTTCTTACCCCAGTTGTCTAAAGCTCTGGAATCCCTGTCAGAAGGGGTAGGATTTTTGACTGTAGTAGCCTTAATACCTTTAGGTCCCTGGGAAATGGTATCAGGATTCCTGAAGAGAAATTTGTGGGAATCAGGTACTCTGTAGTACCTGTCAGGTTTCCTAGGGGCCAGGGGTAATGTATCTGGAGTAAGACTAGATTCTATAAAAACATCATCTACATCATCCAGGATGGTGGTATAACTAGAGGCCTGTGCTGAGGCAACTCTAAAAATTCTCTGAGTCTCTTTCTGGACTAAGAGTTGTCTTGACATTCCCAGTGCAAATGCTCTCTTAAAGTATGCAAGGTTTCACCAAAAGAAAAATCCTCTGGAGGGGAGGCTGAGGGAATGGATTCCTCTGCATCTGAATCCTCATAGACTGATAAGGGTATGTCCTGATAATCAGAAGGGTCAGAGTCATCGGGCTCTTGGTCTGTAGAATCAGAAGAAAACTCAATTCTTTGTCTCTTGGCAGGGAAGGCTGGCTTCCCCTAACTAGAGTAATAAGGTCTTCAGCCATTCTAAGCATTTGTTTTTGTGGCATAGGAGTTTAAGCATGCGCTTTGGTTGTCAGTTTTCTAGTTGTAGTGCGCACTCTGGACCTAAGAAACTCAGTCGTTTTGGCTGAAAATGAAGTTGGTTTGATTTGAACATCGGTAGGACCGAAAACACCCTCAGAAGCCGGTGCCTGCACAGTGGCTCCAGACCCATCCAAGATAGAGACATCCACAGGTTCCATAGTTGAAGAAGCATCTCATGGCATACTGGACTTCGAATGGATCTCAGCAGGCCGGCGAGTCAACAGAAGTGGGCATCAGGGACTGCAAAGGTGCCTCACTGAGTACTGGCAGACTGGTGACTAGCTTAACAGAAGTGTCATCGGCAGTTTTGGATGTATGCTGTCTGTCTCAGTCTTTATCTTTACATTTTTTCAGAAGATCGGTAGTCGGATGGCTTAGCAAAGCCATTTCAGAATACGGAGAATGACAGCAAAAAAATGTAATGACAAAGATAACCCGACGATGAATGGTTGGGCCTTAAAACAAGGCACAAAACTGACAGTGAGGGACTGGGTCTAAACAGGTGACGCAGTAAGAATGAAAATCTCTGTGAGGTATTTGCATTCCACAGGCAAGACAATTGTTAACTTTTTCTGACATCGGTTAGGGCAAGAAAAAAAGATCCCCAATGGGGTACTTAGCTTTAGAAGACATCAGGATTATCAACTCGAAAATTAAAATTTCAGGTAGCAGCCAACTGACACTTGTGAACTGCTTCTGCTTCGGGCTCTTCCTTGGCAAGAAAGACTGATGTAGTGGCATCGGCTGCCTGTTTTACACCCCTGACGACCTGACAGCATGGAAGAAGCGACAGCATCCAACACAGAAATACGAAGACTCTGATATTCGGGCCAACTGAGGGCTACCTGCAGGCAGATAACTCGTGTGTGATGACTGCAACAATGAAACACGAAGAACATCTTAAGTTTTCAATTGAACTATACAGGTTATAGGTCACATTAAAGGTGGGAAAAGTTTTGAAATGATTTATTGTGGCGTTATATTTTATATCACAAAACCTGGCATTTTAACAGGGGTGTGTACACTTTTTATATCCAGTGTGTGTTTGTGTGTGTGTGTATGTATGTATGTATGTATGTATATATATGTATATATATATATATATATATATATATATATATATATATATATATATATATATATATATATATATATATATACACACACACACACACACACACACACACACACACACACACACAAGAAGCAATTAGGCCTCCACACCTAGTTGTCGAAGCAGGAGTTTTTTTTTTTTATCTGAAAGAAGGCTTAAATACATGGCAAGAGGAACTTTTTATTTTATAGTAGTAATTATCTGAGTACTGGTCGAGCAATCCCAATTGCTAAAAAAGCAAATGCAATTACAGAAAATGTAGAGGCAGGTACATAATGGGAGCAGAGGAGGAGGTTAAACACTTGGGGAAGTGATCAGTTGCAGAATCAGATTCACCTGACAGCAAATATAGTACAGTTGTGTACACTTACCATAAATGTAGATGTTCGAGTGTATTCACTGTTGCAGTCATTACATTTGGGTAATCTGCTGGCAGGTTGCCCTCAGTCTGCCTGAATAACAAAGTCTTGGGTCCTGCATCGGTTGCTGTCTCCTCTTCCATGATGTCAGGGGTACAAAAGATGCAGCCGACGCTATTTTAATCAGTTTTTCTTGCCCCAGATGTCAGGTGCCCCCAAAATGGGAAGGAAAAATATATATAAACTGTAAATATATAAATGCACTTTAGAAACATAAAATTTACTTTCAACTAAAAGTAAATACACCACAAAGGCTTTTGAGTATAGTGAAGGAAAGAAAAGGTATAGAATGGGGGATGGCTGGTGGGTAACCCGGACTGCAACAGTGAATACACTCGAACATCTACATTTATGGTAAGTGTACACAACTGTACTATGTTCTTCATGTTTCACTGTTGCAGTCATTACATTTGGGTAGAATCCCAAAGCTATGGATGTGAGGATGGAACTAAACAGCATTAGGAGCAGCTATAAGGCCGTGCAGGACTGCAGTGGTAAAGCCTGCCCTGGATTTAGAGAAGAGAGGTAAATGATAATGCTTTGTGAATGTATGAACAGAGCACCAAGTAGCAGCTTCTAGAATGTCTTTAGTTGAGACCCTTCTGAGAAAAGCTGCTGAAGCAGAGGCAGCCTTGGTGGAATGGGATCTGATCCCCTTGGGCACAGGTTTACCATGGTGCAAACAGCAGAAACGAATGCAGTGGCTTATCCATTTAGGAACTGTCTGCTTTGATATAGCCTTCCCCTCTGATCCTGCAGCAAATGCTACCAGTAGTTGCTCAGATTTTCTTAGAGATTTTGTCCTGTTTAAGTAGAATCTTAGTTATCTGTGTACATCCAATGAATGCAGAATCCGCTCCCCCTTGTTCTGCGGATTTGGGAAAATGTTGGCAAGTGAATGGTCTGGATAAGAGCCACATTGGATACCACCTTAGGCATAAAAGAAGGATTGGTCCTGAGGGCCTCCCGGTCCGGGTAAAATATAATGAAAGGCTCCAATGCCATGAGACCCTGTAGTTCTGAAACCCTTCTAGCTGAAGTGACTGCCAAAAGAAAAGCTGTCTTCCAAGATAGAAATTTTATATCCGCAGTAGCTGCTGGTTCAAAAAGAGGCAGGGTGAGTTTTTCCAGCACAAAATTGCGGACCCATGCAGGAGTTGGTGTTCTCCTGGGAGGCCTTAAATTTTTGGCCCCTCTGAGATACTGTTTAAGCAGAGGATGAGAAAAGAGGGGAGGCTCTGTATTGTAATGAGCCGAGATGGCAGAGGCATGTATTTTTATTGAAGAAAAAGATAGGCCCTTGTCAAGCATCTCAGTTAAGTATTGTAAAATCTGAGGAATATTGGGCTTTGTTGTGGCTATTCCTTGTGCTTGGTTCCAAGCACAGAATCTCTTCCATTTATCAGCATAAGATTTTCTAGTACTAGGCCTTCTGGCTTTCAAAATGACATCCATAACAGGTTTACCGAGAGATGCGGTTTGAATAATTAGTTGATTAGCCATGCTGCAAGATTCAGACTTTGGAGCTGAGTATGCAGAATTTGAAAGTTCTGCTGAGACAGTAGATGAGGTGTTTGAGGCAAGTACCAAGGAGGAAAGTGTGACACATTCCTGAGAAGCGAGTACCAGTGCTGGCGAGGCCAGTCCAGAGCAATTAGGATCATTTTTGGTTTTTCCTGTCTGACTTTTAGTAAGACCTTGGAGAGTAGAGGCAGAGAGGGAAAGGCATAGACTGATAGGTTTTTCCAGCTGAAGGATAGACCATCCACTTTCCATGCTTTTTTGTGATGAGTTCTTGTGCAGAATTTGTCCAACTGATAGTTTTGGGGAGAGGCAAATAGATCTATGTCTGGGCTCCCCTATTTCTGTGTTACCATGCTGAAGATTTGTGGATCCAGTTTCCATTCGTGCGGGTCCATAAGATTTCTGTCTAGGTCGTCTGCCAGAATATTTTGCTTTCCTGGCAGGAAGTGGGCTTGAAGATGTATTTGGTAAGTCAAGGCTGTGTTCCACAAGGCCATGGCTAGTCTGAAAGGGGGTAGGAATGTGTACCTCCTGCTTGTTTATGTACCACATAACTGTGGTGTTGTCCGTCCTTATCAGTAGTTGTCCTAGATGAAGTAAGTCCTTGAAGGCTGTCAAAGCATTCTGAACAGCTAGCATTTCTTTCTGGTTGATATGCAGATGCATTTGGTTTGGGCTCCATTTGCCTGAATGCATCTCCCTGCCAGGTGGGCCCCCCCCAAGCATAATCTGATGCGTCTGTAGTTAGGGCTTGGGTGGCAGGGGGTAGAGTGAATGACAGTCCCTTGTTTTGGTGACATGTCTCTGTCCACCAAAGAAACTCCTGTTGCAGGCAGGGAATGAGAGGAATAACTGTTTGCAGGCTGTGACAATGTTGACTCCATAAACTTTTTAGGTACCATTGAAGTTTCCTCATATTTGCAGTCTTGCATATGGAATTAGTAGAATACAGGATGCCATGAATTCCAAAGCCTGCAGAATTTGTCTTGCAGATAACTGGGTTTTTGTTGCCATTTGTTTGAAGTATGTTGTCAGTTGCCTTTGTTTGTCTGGCGTAAGGTAAGCCATCTGGGCAGTTGTATTCAAGCTTGCACCCAGGAATGTAAATATTTGAGAGGGTACCAGTTGTGATTTATTTTCATTTATGGTGTACCCTAGGCATGCTAGAATCCTTTTTACAAATGCCAGATGTTGAAGAAGAGTGTCCTTGTCCTCCACTTGAATGAGACAATTGTCCAGATAAGGATAAATTTGGATGTTTCTTTCTCTGCAGAATGCAATTACTGGTGCCAGGCACTTTGTAAAGACCCTGGGCACAGTAGATAAGTCAAAGGGCAGTGCAGAGAATTGGTAATGCAAAAAACCTGCTTTGAAGTGGAGGTATCTTCTGCATGATTCCCTTATTGGGATATGCAGGTATGCCTCTTTTAAGTCCAGAGTTACTAACCAAGCATTCTTGCGTAGCATAGGCAGTAGCTGTTGTACAGTCAACATTTTGAATTTTGGAATGTCCAGGCATGTGTTCAGAATCGATAAGTCCAGTATTGGATGCCATGAATTGTCTTTTTTGGGTACCAGGAAAAGTCTTGAATAAAATCCTTGTCCTTTTCCTTTTCTGGTACTGGTTGAATAACCCCCATATCCATGAGGGACATGACTTGTTTCTGGGCCTCTGCCCACTGGTTTTGTGGCAGATCTGGCCATCCGTTTGGAACTGGCAAAGTATGGAAATCAAATCTGTACCCCTGGGATATTATGTTTAATACCCACTTGTCCTGGGTAATTAACTGCCAATTTTGAGCATGAAGTGCTAGTTTTCCCCCCAAGGGGGCTGCCAAAAGATAAGTGTTTGGAGATGGTAGAGGAAAGTCATTGAGACTGCTTACTGTAGGGTTGTGCTTTGTTTCCTCCAGACTTGGAGGTGGAGGCACCCCATTGCTTTGACCTGTAAGAACCCTGTGATTGATATCTGGAGCCTTTTGAGTGCCTGGGTTTGCCCTGAGTGGCTCTGTTGGACACAGGAAGTTTTTAGTAGGCCAGTGCCTACTGAACCTGGGTGGCTGCACTTGCAGGAAATCTTTTACAGTTTGCACAGATTTAGCTTTGTCTTCCATTTTCTTTAATACCTCTTCTGCCTTATTACCAAACTGAGTATCATGCTGCAAAGGGGCATCCAACAATTTAGCTTTAACATGATCAGGCAGATTTTGCTCCTTGAGCCAGGCATGCCTTCTAATCACAGATCCAGTAATGGCGGCCCTACAAGAGGCCTCCAAGGAATCAAAACCACATTGCAAACTATGCTTTCCAACATGTTCTGCTGAATGCAATGAATCCTGTAACTCTTTATTTTCCACACAATCAGAAATCAACATAATTTTCTGTTTCAGTAAACCCATAACATGCTATTGATATTTAACCATATGAAACTGTCAGTTTAAAGCCCTGATTGCCAAGGTTGCAGACATATAAACCTTCTTACCCCATCTATCCAGTGCCCTGGAATCTCTATCAGAAGGGGTAGGATTTTTGGCTGTAGAAGCCTTAACACCCTTAGGACCCTGAGAAATAGTCTCAGGATCAGCAGCAGGATTTTTGAAAAGAAATTTGTGGGAGTCAGGAACCCTGTAATATCTGTCTGGCTTACTAGGAGCCGGAGGCAGGGAATCCACAGCCATGCTTGATTCCGAAAACACATCATCAACAATGTCCAACACAGGAGGTATTGCCAAAGACCTATGCTGAGGAAGAAGAAGGAAATCCCTAAGCCTCTTTTTTGATTCAGAGAAGTCCTGACTCTCCCAGTGAAAATGTTCCCTTAAAGTATGCAAAGTCTCGCCAAAAGAGTAATCCTCAGGAGGAGATGCAGATGGGATGGATTCCTTTGCATCAGAATCCTCATAGGGTGGAATAGAAAATTCCTAATCAGAAGAAATGGAAACCTGATCTGAAGATTCATAATCAGTGCCTTGCCTAGGCCTATAGAGGGTGTGTGTGTGTGTGTGTGGGGGGTTGGGAACCATTTTGATCATCTGTTTTTTAGGCATAGGGACCTGAGCACATGGCTCATGCGTCATTTTTTTAGACATAGAAGTTGTTTTTGTTGCTGGCGTCGGTTTAATATAAAAATGTTGAGGCCTGAAAACGCCCTCAGAAGCCGGTGCCTGCTCAGCAGCTCTGGACCCATCCAAGGGGTTCAATACTTTGCGAATCTCGTGGCATTCCAGACTCCAAATGGGTCTCGGTAGAGGCCTGTGACTCAAAAGTAGCGGGTATCAGGGGCTGCGAAAGCGCCTCACTGAGTACCGGCAACTGGCTTAGGAGAAGCTTCATCATCGGTTTTGGACCTCGACGGTCTGTCTCTGTCTTTTTCCTTGCGTTTTTTGTGAACTCCGGTAGTCGGACTGCTAACCGACGACATTTCAGGGTAGTTAAATCTTGAACCAAATATTTAGAAGCAAAAATATACTGATGCTTAGTAGTGCGTTGGTTAAATTTAGCACAAAACCGACAGCAAGGCACGTTGTGACCAGGGCCGAGGCAAGGAATACAGTACAAATGAAAATCCTTATGAGGTATTTGCTTCCCACAAGTAATGCAATTATTAACTTTTACTGACATTGGAAAGGAGCAAGAAAAAGTTTCCCCAATGGGGTACTTAACTTTAGTTTGAAGTCTTCGGTTCTGAAACTCGAATACGAAAATTTCAGGAGTTGGCAGACCGGCACTTGCGAACTGCTTCTGCTTCGGGCACCGCGCGGCAAGAAAGACTGATTAAAATGGCATCGGCTGCATGTTTTGTACCCCTGATGACCTGATGTCATGGAAGATGAGACAGCAATCGACGCAGGACCCAAGACTTTGTTATTCAGGCCGACTGAGGGCAAACTGCCAGCAGATTACCCAAATGTAATGACTGCAACAGTGAAACACGAAGAATATCCCACAATTTGAAGTGGATGTACAGGATAATACAAGCTCAGATAATTACTTTGGAATATGGAAAGAGCAAGGCACCACACATTAACTTTTCTGTAGTTTATCTACACAAAATCATTTATAACCAAGCTATGATGCACAGTCATAAGGAGGCAAGGTGAAGGCTCCCACTCCCTTCTCCATAACAGTCAATATTTACCAGCATATCAGCCCAATCTGTAAATTTTGAAAAGGTTTATACCCATAAAGACAATGTGAAAGCATTAATGGGAATCGCTCATCATTCAGGAGTTCTAAGCAACTATTTTTTACTCAGTGGAAACAGTTAAAATAATGATATCCTGCCCACAACAAGCTTGTTCTTGGGTTTTGAAATAAAGCAGTCTATTGAAAAAAGCACCCAAATGTTACAAGTTATATTACATTTACTGTATAAAAGTAGACATATGATTGTCAAAACAACAGAGCTTTCTTACCTCTTACAAAAAGGAAGGCTCTAATAATTAAATATTTCTTAAGGTCCAAACTTAGAAACTGATGTGCTAGGAAAAAAAAAGAGGCAGGGATAAGGAGAACCACACCTAGGTCAAAGGATAAGAGGAGAAAGAATAGGATCCAATACAGACCAAGAAAAAAAATGAAAAGGGGGTAGGTGGGGGTGTTAATACTGCAACAGTGATCTATTTGAAAATCTACTGTTAAAGCAAGCTTTCTTATACATTTGTACTATAATAATCATTAGATCATTGTTGCAGTAGCATAAACCTGTATGGGACAATTGCCAAAGCCTAAAAAGAAAAGGAGGAACGGACAGAATCCAGGAGACTCTCAGGAATACACCTAGCAAATCCTGGTGTGGCCCTGTGGAATGAGTCAGTCTTGTAATGTGTAGTGAAAGTGTCGCTAAGACCAGGCTGCTTCCTCTAGAACATTTCAAGTCCATCCCTTTCCAAAATGTCATAAAATTAGCCAAAGCTCTGGAAGAGTGAGCCTTAACCTTCAGAGAGAGGGACTTTCAATGACGAGAACAAAATTGGATGGAATAGGATAACCATTTCAAAATAGAAAAAGAGGGCATCCAGTATCAAAACAGACTATCAAAGGAAATGAAAAGCTGATCAGATGCTCTAAAGTCCATTGCTCTATCAATGTGATATTAGAGTTGCCCACAGACATCCAGAGTATCTGGAATTATCTCTCTCACTTTTTTTTGGTTTATGAAAGAACATAGAAAACAATACAATGATTTATAATTAATTCAGAGATCACCTTAGGCATGACAGAACGGTTGCTTCTGAACATTGCACTGTCCTAATGAAACATAAGAAAGGGGTTGAATCACAACAGCTTGCAACTCAGATACTCACCTAGCCAAAGTCAGGGCACAGTAAAACTGTTTTCCATATTAAGAACATATCTAAACAATCCCACCTTGGTTTGTGATTTAATTTGGAGCTGACAAGTAAGATAAGTTTTATTTGAATTTATATTTTATTTGTTATCGCTGTTTTTCACTGTTTGTAGGTAGGAAGGGCTAGCTTAAGATTTACTTTGATTCATATTTTGTTGTTTCACCTTTATTTTCACTGTTGGTTGTTAGAAAGGGATAGGTTTTAGACAGGTAAGCTCTAGCCACTCCAAGGGGCCTAGACAGCTATAAATTTGCACAGACTGCAGAGAGGAAAGTCCTGAGCATATCTAAACAATCCTACCTTGGTTTGTGATTTCTTGATCTTTACTGTTAAAAAGAAGTGTGACTGCAACTGATACTGAGCAGAAGCTACTGCGCAATGTAAAGGAATTAGAACTTTTGTCTTGCTTGCAGAACTTATATTGTCAGAACAACTTTACTGTACTTACTTTAGTTGTACATTGCTTGTGTGATGTTTTGTCATATTTGTTGATTTAAGTTCTCTTTGAATTCTGTGGTTACTGACTTTGATTATTCTTTTCTTTTACAGCATTTTATTCATTTGAAGCTGAACATGGATTTGTTAAACGAGTATGCAATTAATGATTTGCTAATGCAGAAATATCGTGTACAGTGTAATAAATGCTATGCCTATTTAAAGGTAACAGCTGATAACACTAGTGATCTGTGTTCCTCATGTCAAAGGTTGGATGATTTGCTTACCACTGTCAGAAGTAAATAAAAAGAGTTACATACTTACCATAATTTGAAATCTGTGCTATCTAGTGTCATTATTCATTATGGATGGGTCTAGGATCCGACCTCAGATCCAAGCCAGCAACTAAGAGGACAACTCCTGAGCTCAAGCTCCTCCCCTTACCAAGATCCCTTGCTACCCACAACCCTCAAATCGAGTTTGCTAATTAGAAAGGAGGAGGAGGATGGGAACGTGATGAGTAATGACACAATAGATAGCACAGATTCCAAGTTATGGTAAGTACATAACTCTTTATCCGATGCTATCCATGTCATTACTGTCCCCAGCTGCTATGAACCCTAAGAGGCCTTAGGGAAGAATATGCTGGAGCACAGAGGAACCAAAGGAAGCCCTGCTCCTGGACACCAAATCCAACTTATAATGCACAACAAAGCTATGGAGGTTAGACCAAGTAGCAGCGTCACAAATCTCATTGAAAAAAAGTGTTGCCAACAAGGCAGAAGATGTGGCTACTGACCTAGAAGAGTGGGCTTTAACTGCTCCAGAAAGCTCCAGGTATCTGCTTTCATAAATGGAAGAGATATAGCTGGCAATCCAGTGAGAAATAGATACCTTGGAAACTGCTTGACCTTTCCTGGCCAAAGAGAAAGTGATAAACTGATGCTCGAACTTCCGAAAGTTTTCAGTTCTCTTGAGGTAAAAACATTAACTGTCTATGGAAGTCCAGACAATGCAACAGATATTCCCCTTTATTAGAAAAATTGGGGAACAACACAGGAAGCTGAACAGATTGGCTGAGTTTAGCCTCTGAGGTTGCCTTAGGAACAAATGAAGGACTTATGGAACACCATGAAAGGGGTTTTGATGCAGAGAGACCCTCCTGGCCGAAGTAACAGCCACCAAGAATGCAGACTTCCAAGACAGGAATTTGACATCACAGGTACCCGCAGGCTCAAAGGGCTTCTGCATCAAAAACAGAAACACCAGAGTGAGATCCCATTTAGGAGAGGGATCCTTGATAGGAGGTCTTTGAGGAAGGCCTTACGCAGCCTGGAAGAAAAGGTGGGACTTTTATTCAAATGGAAGTTGGATATAGCTGCCAATTGGAGTTCAATAGTAAAGAAACTAGTCCCTTGCTGAAAAAAAGAGGCCAAGAACAACAAAATGTCACAGATAGAAGTTGAAAAGGGATCTAGACTGCACTGCTTGACCCAAACAGAAAATCTCTTCCATTTGTTGGAATACACCTTCTTGGTGGACTTTTTTTGGGAGGCCAATAATGCTCTTAACTGGAGAAGGAATCCTGGACTGGGATAGGATCACTGGAACTGGAGGAACCAAGTGGTCAAACAAAGAGACTGGAGATTGGGAAGAGGAAGCCCCCATGGATGGGTAATGAGATCCAGAATGGGATCTAATATCCAGGGCAGATATTTCAGATGAGACACGAAGAGGGAAAACCATGCCTGATGAGGCCAGAAGGCAGCAATGAGGATGAGAGGAGTCTTCAAGTGATGGGCTTTCTGTAGGACCTTGGGGATGAGGAGAGTTGGTGGATAAGCATATAGAAGTCCTGGTGGCCAATTGTGAACCACAGCAAAGTAGTTGCTGCATTTGTGGATGATCGGAGAGGCAAAAAGATCACAGCAAGGGAGACCCCAGTGGTCAAATATCTGACATGCCACTGTCTGGTTCAAGGACCACTCATGAAGACTCAGGATAGATCTGCTGAGCTTGTCAGCTAATACGTTGGAACTGCCAGGAATGTGCATTGCAAGAAGAAAGTGCCTGGAAGACATCGTCTATTCCCACACTCTCATGACCTCTCTGCACAGGGGATAAGACCATGTTCCCCCTGTTTGTTGATATACCAGACCACCACCATGTCTGTTTGAACTGCAATGGTCCAGAGACAGAGACAGTCCTGGAAGGCTTGCAATGTTAGGAGGACTGCTCTCATCTCCTAGAAATTTTTGTGTAATTTGGTCTCTAAGGGGGACCACATGCCTTGAGCCATCCTACCCCAAAAGTGCCCCCCCCCACCCCAACAGGGAGGCATCCATGGTCACCATGGCCTTGGGTGGGGGAAGACAAAAGTCTTACCAGAAAGAGATCCTGAGCTTGGAACCACCAAGCAAGGTGACATCTGCATGTCTGAGAATCCTGATGGTCCTGGACATGGGATGAAATGGAGCTGACCACTGCATCTCTAGGGTCCACTGCAAAACCCTCATATGATACTGGATGAGAGGCACTAACTGGATCACCGCCATTGAGCCTAGCACTTGCAAGATCAAGTGGACCATGGGACACTCCAGATTCAGCAACTGATAAACCTGGTTCGGAATAAACTGGACTCAGTGTAGTGGAACTGCTGCAGTCGCTTACTCTGTGTCCAAAAAGACCCAGATAAATTTCAAGTTCTGACACAGGGAAAGATGGGATTTGGGCAGGTTGACTGTAATGCCTAGATCCTGAAAGACAGAGTTGTAATCTGTGGCCAATGTGAATTGATGCCTTGTGACAGCTATGAGGAGCCAATCATCCAGGTATGGAAAGACCTGGAAACCTTGCAGCCAGAGATGAGCTGCCATCACTGCCATGCATTTGGTAAATACCCGGGCGGCTGAGATGAGTCCAAAGGGCCGTGCTCTGAACTGGTAGTGGTTAGCCCATAACTAAAAGTGCAGGTATCTCCTGGAGCATTGGTTGATTTTGATGCAATAGTACATATCTTTGAGATCCACCGAACACATCCAGTCATCCTTGCGCAGGTGAGACAAAATAGATTGAACAGTGCCCATCTGGAACTTCGACTTCCCGACTGACAAGTTTAGTTCTCTGAGGTCTAAAATGGGACACAAGTCCCCAGTTTTCTTGGGTACCAAAGAAGTGACAAGTTCTGGACCCTCATTGTCCTGTTGGGACCTCTTTGATGGCTCTTTTTTGAAGGAGGTCTTGAACCATGAGAAAGGCCAGCTCCCTCTGATGGGGTGGAATGTCCTGGAGAGATTTTTGAACTGGAGGGGACTGGAAAAAGGGTATGAAGTAACCCCTGGAAACAATGTTGAACACCCACTGATCTAACACTTGTCCAGGCTAGTGGGTGGAGGGAGAGTCGACTCCTAACTGCCTCCAGGGCAGGACAGCTGGGCAGAGCTTCAGGAGCACTGAGGGAGTGTTCTATGGACCACCTCTGCCTCTGGGGCGGCATCTGCTGTCAAACCCCCTTTCCTGGCCTGAAGAGGATTCCTGAGGAGCATCCTGGAAGGATGATTGAGACCTGTGGAAAGACAGTTTCTTATTACTCTTCTGATTTTTGGAAAAGGATTGTTGGGGTGTAGAGAACTTGATCCCAATCATGGACAGAGTCTTTCCTTCCTGCCTGCTATGGGTTAAAAGTTTCTTTGACGGAAGGCCCAAACAAAGTTGACCCATAAAAAGGGGCATTAGTGAAGGATGTCTTGAAGGGTTCCACAAACACACAAAGGTGAAAAGCCAGGCATGATGCCTAACAGCAATACCTGCACCTGCCTCTCGAGAGGTGGCCTCTACCACGTTGGAGATCAACCTCATTGAGGTGTTAGCCAGGGAAGTTAGATTGGACAACCTCGGAGAGACCAATTTGAGGTTCTCTGTAGGCAGCAATTCAGAAAGGCAAGTGGAGAGCTCTGATACCAAGTCCCTTTGCAGATAGGTAAAGTGTGCCATGTAGATGGCTGCTCTCAGTCCAAACGTAGCTGAGGCAAACACACGCTTCAAACGGTCAGGCACCCAAGACTCCCTGTTTGGGGCATGGACCGTACAGCTCTGCTCAGTGAGCTCCTTTTTAGTAACTGCGTCCACTACAGTAGTGTCAATGGGGATGCCCTTTCTCCAAAAAGCCTTGTCCTTGGGACATAGGAACTTATCCGCCTTCTTGGGAACTGGTTCCACTGTGATTGGCTCCTTCCACACCCTGTCAGAGATGAGCTGGACAAGCTCATCGTCAGGGGAGACACCCAGGTAAAAGATAGGCCCATCTCTAAGGCCTTCATAAACACAGATTCCTCTGACAGTGTGGGGGTAAACTAACCGCCTCTCTGCTTAAGGATCTCAAGGATGTCCCCAAAGGACACCTCAGACGAAGTCTGGGGGAACAGCCTCCTTCCTCAAAATTTGTGCCTTCGGCAAGGGACTCTCTAGGGGAGTCCAAGTGCCTCCTCTTCCATGTCCTCTTTTGAGGAGGCTCCTCCATGGCGCTCATGGGATGGCTGACACTGGAAGGATGATGAGGTCTTGCCACCCAAGTTCGAGAGGGGCTGGAGAGAACCTACAGCTGAGGAGGAAGCAGCTGCCCAGCCAGAGATGGTCCTCTCTATCGCCAGGAAGACCTATGGACTGGATAACCCCCCACCGACCACAGCTTCCCAGGATGAAAGGGGGACCCCGACGTCTCCAGACTATATCAGCCAAGAGAGGTCCAAAAACTCCAGAGCCAACCCCAATCCCTGGCAACCCACACTGGCCTAGCAGGACCAAGACACAGCCAGCTCTGAGGGCAATGGAACTGAGTGAGCCAGGGACTCTAACGGTATGGAAAGTGAAGATATGCCGAATACCATCAGCCTCTCACTGGGAATGCTCTGATCCTGAAGGTCTAAAACCGGATGGGTCGGCCAAGGAAAGAGGAGTCCTATGGATGCAGATGATCCCTAGGCAATTGAACAGGAGATGGCAACAAGCCCAACTCGATTTAGGCCTTGAGAAAGCTCATCATCCTATCCATGTCTAAGTGGAGCAGGGTCCTGGTGGATCTGAAAGACAAAGGAATGTCCTGACCTAGCTGAGGGCCTGCAGTCTTGGGAGCAAGACCTACTTGTACACCTCAGATCTGATCTGGAGGGAGAGCTCTCAATAGCAATCAGATCTGACAAAACCATCGGATCTGTGGGCCTCTTTGGATCTGAGAAAAAGAATGGTGCCATGGACAGATCCAACGGGAGGGTCGGATCAGAGGACAGTCTGAGTTGGATTGGATCCGAGGACCTCTGAGGTCTCAGATCTGACAGAGGGAGCAAGAGCTTTCAGAGCAGAAGAGCCTGGATCCGAATTGCTGGCCTCAGATCTGTGGAACTGTGATCCGAGAGCCTCAGCTTTTTGGTGGGAGCACCCCTGGAGAAAGATGACCTCCTTCCAGGATCACAGGAAGGCTTGGAAAGAGAAGCAGAGACCAAAGGACCCCTCTCTGGCAAGCCCTTTAAGCAGGGGCTTGTTCTTGCATTCCAGAAGAGCCCTGGGTTGAATCCGGCACAAATGTCGCATTCAGCCTCCAGATGTGGCTTCTCTAATACAATAAACAAACACACTCCTCATGCATGTTGGAATGGGACATTTTCTGACCACATGAGGAGCACCTTTTAAACACAGCAGGTTTCTCAGACATCACACACACCAAACACTCACCACCTGCTCAATAAACAACAAAACAAGGGGGTGTGGGGAAGTGGCAAGAGTATTAAACTGCCCAAAGGACCCGGGAAAGAAAAGGGGCCTAGAAAGGCAGCTTAAATGCTACTGGGAGGGGAGGAACCTAACCAGAAAATAGGTGAGAGGAAAATAGGCAAGATAGGAAGGAAAAAGCCCCCGAGGAAAAAAAAAGACAGATATAGTACTTATCATGAACTGGAAACCTGAACTGCAGGAAGCATGTCCAAACGAAATAGTGGCAAATAAGATCTGGGGCTTGTGGGTAGAAAGGGATCTTGGGAAGGGGAGGAGCTGTCCTCTTAGTTGATGGCTCGGATCCAAGGTCTGATCCTAGACCCATCCGTGATCAATAATGACATGGATAGCATCAGGTTTAGACTTGATGATGATGATTTCACTTCCCCAATTGGCATGGCATGGAGAAAAAGAAGTTACGTTCCTACCATAATATTCCATCTGGGTTGTTGAGGTTAATTCACTCATTACTGATGAGTACTGGTTCTGTCCTTGGAACTGAGTCGGCTGTTAGAACAAGCTTGTGCCAGCCAAAAAACTCTACAGCTAAGCTTACTTATACTGTCCCTCTCTCTATCACCTCAGATCGAGTTTGCCCTTGACAAAGAAAGCAGAGGCTTTATTTGAGCAAATTCCTTATCACGGAGCTTGGACCAAATCCAAACCTCTAGGAGTCTTTTGGAGGGGGTAGGAGGGTGGGATGTAATTAATAAATGAAGATCAACAACACAGATGGATCATTATGGTAAGAACATATCTTCTTTATCTGATGTTGTTAATCTTCATTCATTCATTACTGATGGGACAGAGTCCCTAGCTACTTTATGTCCTGGGAGGCCCTAAGTAAGGATATTCCTGAGCACCACTGAACCAAAGGATACTCTCAACCCTGGAGACCAAGTCCAATTTGTAATAAGTGATAAAGGTATGAGGAGTAGCCCACGTTGCTGCTGCATAAATGTCATCCATGGAAGCTCTTGAATGAAAGGCAACAGATGTCACCACTGATCTGATTGTATACACTTTGATCTTAGTTGATAGAAGAACTTTGTTTTGTTGGTAGATAAAGGAAATACAATACAACCTCTCAGCCACTTATCTAAAGTTGCTTTAGAAACAGATTTTCCCAATTTTCATCCTGGAAACAGATTTTCCCAATTTTCATCCTGAGAAAGATATGAGTAATTGGTCAGATTTCCACAGTGATTTAGTCCTATCCAAGTAGCAAATGCAGGCAATATTCTCCTTTATTAGAAAAATTGGGAAAGAAGACTGGCAGGTCAATTGTTTGATTAATAGTCAAATCCGAAATGACTTGGAGTAAGAAGGAGAGATTAGTCCAGAGTGATACTCTGTCTTTATGGAAAACCACGTAAGGACATTTTATGCACAAAGTTTGTAGTTCAGATATTTGCCTTGCTGAGGTAACAGCTACCAAGAATAGTTTTCCAGGATAAAAATTTCATATCGCAAATGGCAGCAGGCATGAAGGGAGGATGAGTCAAGGATTGTAGCACCAAATTCAGATTCCAAGGTTCGGCTGGCTCTTTGAAAGGTGGTCTAATGTGTGTGACACCTTTCAGAAAGGTTTTACAGAGATGGTGAGATATCAAGAATAAGTCCTGGAAGCCATTTTAGAAATTTCAGATAGCCACCAGGTGTACTTGAATAGTGGAAGCTGCCACTCCTGAATGGAGAAGGTTTGATGAATAGTCCATTATATAACTCACTGGGGTAAAGTCTTTTCTCTTAAGACCAAATTATGAATCTTCTTTATTTGCTAAGATAAAGTTTCTTGGTGGATGGTTTTTGGGACTCCAGAAGGATGTTTTGTACAGGGGAGGATAAATTATTCTGCCTGGCAGTTACTGGAAATGGAGGAACCATGCTGTCAGATTGAGACTTGATATGTACAGATGGAGCAACCAAAAGGAGAATAGGCCAAAGGAAGGGAAACCAAACTTGTCGAGGTCAATAGGGGTAATGAAGATTACTTTGAGGATTAGTCTGCTTTTCAATTGAAGAGCTTTCTTTAGGAATTGCAGGATCAGAGAAAGGGGGAAAGGCATAAAAAAGTAACCTGTGAAGTGGAATGGTGACTAGGTAAGACTGAGTGTTGAATGTTGCTCCTATGAATTCCAGATTTTGAGTACGAGTCAAATTGGACTTCTCTTTGTTTATTGAGATCCGTAAGGATCTTGCTAGCTTTAGGGTGTAATGTAGCGCTGTAATCAGCAGATGCTTGGTAGGGGTGGTAAGGAGCCAATCATCTTAATATGGAAACACCAGGAATCCTTGCAGTCTCAAGGGAGCTGTTACCACTGCCATGCATTTGGTGAACATTCAGGGGGCTGTAGAGAGACCAAAGGGCAGAGTTCGGAATTGGTAGTGATTGGTTCCCAGCCAGAAGCAGAGGAATCCCCTGGACTGTTTGTCCATTTTTATGTGGTAATACGCATCCTGGAGATCTAGCAAGCACATCCAGTTGTCTTTCTCCAGAAACAGAAGGATAGACTGAAAGTACAGTTGTGTACACTTAACATAAATGTAGATGTTCGAGTGTATTCACTTTTGCAGTCATCACACTTGGGTTATCTGCCTGCAGGTAGCCATCAGTCAGCCTGAATACCAGAGTCTTAGTATTTCTGCATCAGATGCCGTTGCTTCTTCCATGACATCAGGTCATCAGGGGTATAAAACAGGCAGCCGACACCATTACATCAGTTTTTCTTGCCCCAAATAGGGAGCTAGTATATGGTTGGGAACACCACCAGTAAAAAGTAAATACCAATGCCATTAGGAATAGCCATAGAGAGGAGAGGTGGCTAGATAGAGAAAGTTGGGGGCTGGATGGAGGGAAACCAGGACTGCAACAGTGAATACACTCAAACATCTACATCTATGGTAAGTGTACACAGCTGTACTATGTTCTTCATGTTTTACTGTTGCAGTCATCACACGGGTTGATTCCCAAAGCTGAGGAAGGGTGGAGGCAGTCAATAAGTGTTAGGGCTGGCTAGTAGGCCTTGCAAGATTGCTGCAGCCCTGGATTTGAAAAAGATAGGTAAGTGGTAATGCTTGGTGAAGGTGTGTACAGAACTCCAGGTTGCAGCTTCCAGAATGTCCCTGGTAAGGACTCCCCCTGAGGAATGCTGTAGAGGTAGAAGTAGCCCTAGTGGAATGTGTTCTGACCCCCTGAGGAGTTGGTTTTCCATGGTGCTTGTAGGGATGCAGTGTGTTATCCATTTGAAAATGGTTTGTTTTGAAATGGCCTTACCCTCTGGCCCTGTAGCAAAGCTGACTAGCAGCTGGTCAGATTTTCTGAAAGGCTTAGTCCTATCAAGGTAGAACCTAAGCTGTTTGTGCACATCCAGAGAGTGCAGGATCCTTTCCCCTTTATTTTGTGGATTAGGGAAGAAGGTTGGTAAATGGATGGATTGGTTTAGAGCCACACTGGACACTACCTTAGGCATAAAGGACGGGTTAGTCCTGAAGGGAAACCCTGTCAGCATGGAAAATAATGAAGGGTTCCACAGCCATTAGTGCCTGTAACTCAGACACTCTTCTAGCTGAAGTTATGGCAAAAAGCAAGGCTGTTTTTCAAGAGAGGAATTTTAACTCTGCTGAAGCAGCAGGTTCAAAAGGGTGAAGCGTGAGCTTTTCCAATACAAAGTTAAGGTCCCATGAAGGGGTGGGTGTTCTCCTTGGAGGCCTTAAATTGTTAGCCCCTCTCAGGAACTGTTTGATGAGAGGGTGAGAAAATAGAGGTGGCTCAGTATTATAATGAGCCAAGATGGCAGAGGCATGAATCTTAATGGAGGAGAAGGATAGGTCTCTGTGGAGTAGCTCTGCTAGGTAATCCAGAATTAGACTTAAGGAGGGCACAGCTATGTCCTTTCCTTTAGACCGAGTCCAGGAACAATATCTTTTCCACTTTTCACCATAGGATTTCCTAGTACTAGGCCTTCTGGCTTCAAGAATGACATCCAGCACCTGTTTGCTGAGGGTTGCTGGTGGGGTATTCAAGGGATAAGCCAGGCTGCAGGTTTAGGATTTGCAGTTGTGGATGCAAAATCTGTTCCTCCTGCTGAGACAGCAGGGTAGGAGTCTGGTGTAGGTGCCAGGTTGGCACAGTTGTCAGGCTGCGCAGGAGTGGGTACCAGTGCTGGCATGGCTAGTCCGGGACAATCAGAATTGCCCTTGGCCTGTCTTGTTTTATCTTGAATAGTACTCTTGAGAGAAGGGGCAAAGGGGGGAAGGCATAAATTGAGAGTTTTTTCCCATTGAAAGGCTAATGCATCCACCTTCCAGGGCCTGCTGTGAGGGTTCCTGGTACAGTATTTGCTTAAATGGTGGTTCTTAGGGGAGGCAAAGAGATCCTCCTCTGGAGTCCCCCACCTCTGGATCAGAAGGTTGAAGGTGTTGACCTCCAATTTCCACTCATGCGGGTCTAGGAGACTTCTGCTCGTCGTCTGCCAGTGAATTTTGTTTCCCTGGCAGGAATTTAGATTGTAGATGGACTTGCTTGCTCAAGGCTGTGTTTCACAGGGCCATGGCTAACCTGCAGAGTGGGTAAGAATGGGTTCCCCCTGCTTGTTTATGTACCACATGACTGTGGTGTTGTCTGCTTTTATCAGCTGTTGTCCTGGATGGATTAGGTACTTGAAAGCTGTTAGAGCATTCTGTACAGCTAGCATCTCTTTTTGATTGATGTGCAGGAGAATCTGCCTTGGGCTCCAGTGGCCCTGAATGCATTTGCCTGCCATGTGAGTCCCCCCATGCATGGACTGATGTGTCTGTTGTCAGGGTTTGGGTGGTGTGGGGTTGAGTGAAATGCAGTCTCTTGTTGTGGTTCCATGCTTCTGCCCACAGACAAGGTATGATAGGAATGACTGTTTCCAGGTCCTGAGAATGCTGGCACCAAAGACTTTTTAAGTACCACTGAAGTTTCCTCATATGCAGTCTTGCATATGGAATTAGAAGAATATATGAGGCCATGAACCCTAGGGCTTGTAGTATTTTTCTTGCAGATAGCTGGGTTCTGATGGCCATTTGTTTGAAGTAGTCTGTCAGATAGTCCTGTTTTTTTGAAGTGAGAAATGCCATCTGGGAAGTTGTGCCCAAGCTTGCTCCCAGAAATATAATCTTTTGACTGGGTACCAGTTGAGATTCCTTTTCATTGATGGTGCACCCCAATGAAGTGAGAAAGCTTTTTACAAATGCCAGGTGCTGAAGTAGCAATTCCTGACTGTCCGCCTGAATCAGGCAGTCGTCCAAGTATGGGAAAATTTGGATATTTCTCTGCCTGCAGTATGCAATTACTGGAGCCAGGCACTTTGTGAATTCTCTGGGCACAGTAGACAAGCCAAAGGGAAGTGCAGAGAACTGATAGTGCATAGAGCCCTGAAACATAGATATTTCCTGCATGACTCCCTTATGGGGATGTGCAGATAAGCTTCTTTTAAGTGCAGAGTGACTAACAGGCATCCTTGGCTAGCATAGGGAGAAGCTGTTGTAGGGTAAGCATCTTGAATTTTGGGACCACCAGAAAGGTGCTGAGAATTGAAAGATCCAGGATTGGGTGCCAAGAGCCCTCCTTTCTGGGCACCAGGAAAAGTCTGGAGTAGAAACTCTGACCCCTATTTTTCTACTGGAACAGGTTGAATAGGTCTGATATTGAGCAGAGAAAGTACTTGCTTTTGAGTCTCTGCCCACTGGTTTGGAGGAAGGTCTGGAAACCCTCTTGTGGTTGGCAGTGAATGGAAGCAGAATTTGTACCCCTGAGATACAATGTTGAGGACCCAGCAGTCCTGAGTGATGGACATCCAGTTTTTTGCATGAAGGGCAAGTTTTCCTCCTAGGGGCACATGCAGTTGGGCAGGACTGGGTAGTAGAAATGAGAAGTCATTGTGAACTTTTTCCATAGGGGGTGACTTACCTCTCCCTGATTTTGGGGTGGGGACAACTCCATTGCTTAGATCTCTGCAAACCCTGAGACTGTAGTCTGGGTGGCCTGTTTCCCCTGAGTCTAGTCTGGGAAGGCCTGGAAGGGGCTGGAAAAGACCAGTGTTTTGAAGGGCAATGCCTACTGAATCTAGGAAGTTGCACTTGTAAGACTTCTTTAACAGTTTGCATAGATTTTGCTTTTTCTTCCATCTTTTTAAGAACTTCATCTGCTTTGGTGTCAAACAAACAGTCTTTACTTAAAGGAGTGTCTAGTAATTTTGATTTGACATGATCTGGCAAGGTTTGCTCCTTCAGCCAAGCATGTCTTCTCAGTAGAGAACCAGTGAATGCAGCCCTGCATGATGCTTCTAGGGCAGCAAACCCACACTGCAGCGTATGCTTACTAACTTGGTTTGCAGAATGCATCAGCTCTTGTAAATCTTTATTTTCTGCACAATCTGGAAATAATACAATTTTTTGTTTAATTAGTTCCATAATATGTTGCTGGTAATTCAGTATGTAAAACTGGCAATTTAATGCCCTGATAGCAAGAGTTGCAGAGGTATATACCTTCTTATCCCATCTGTCTAAAGCTCTGGAATCCTTGTCCGAAGGGGTATGATTTTTGGCTGTAGTAGCCTTAATGCCTTTAGGTCCCTGGGAAATGATCTCTGGATCAGCACTAGGATTCTTGAAAAGAAACTTGTGGGAATCAGGTACTCTGTAGTACCTGTCAGGTTTCCTAGGTGCCAGGGGTAATGTGTCTGGAGTAAGACTGGATTCTACAAAAACATCATCTACAACATCCAGGACAGGGGGTATAGCTAGAGGCCTGTGCTGAGGCAACTCTAAAAATTCTCTGAGTCTCTTTTTGGACTGAGGGTAGTCTTGGTATTCCCAGTGGAAATGCTCTCTTAAGGTATGTAAGGATTCACCAAATGAAAAATCCTCTGGAGAGGAGGCAGAGGGAATGGATTTCTCTGCATCTGAATCCTCATAGGCTGATAATGGCATGTCTTGATAATCAGAAGGGTCAGAGTCATCGGACTCCTGGTCTGTAGAATCAGGAGATAACTCAATTCTTTGTCTCATATCAGGGGAAGGCTGGCTTCCCCTAGCTAGCGTAATAAGGTCTTCAGCCATTCTAAGCATTTGTTTTTGTGGCATAGGAGCTTGAGCATGTGATTTGGTCATCGGTTTTCTAGGTGTAGTGCGTATTCTGGGCCTAAGAAACTCGGTAGTTTTAGCTAAAAAAAGAAGTCAGTTTGATTTGAACATTGGTAGGATGAAATAATCCCTCAGGAGCCGGTGCCTGCACAGTGGCTCTGGACCCATCCAAGGTAGAGACATCCGCTGGTTCCATAATCAAAGAAGCATCTCCGAATGGGTCTCAGCAGAGGCCTGCGAATCCACAGAAGTGGGCATCAGGGGCTGCAAAGGTGCCTCACTGAGTACCGGCAGACTGGTGACTAGCTTAACGGAAGCATCGTCGGCAGTTTTTGACCTATGCGGTCTGTCTCTATCTTTATGTTTTTTTGGAAGCTCGGTAGGTGGATGGCTTATCAAAGCCATTTCGGAATACAGAGAATGAGAGCGAAAGAATTTAGCGACAAAGATAGCCCGATGATGAATGGTTCGGGCGTTAAACAAGGCACAAAACTGACAGCTAGGGACATCGTGGTCTGGGCCTAGACAGGTGATGCAGTAAGAATGAAAATCTCTGTGAGGTATTTGCTGTAGCTTTAGAAGATTTCAGGATTATCAACTCGAAAATGAAAATTTCAGGTAGCAGCCGACCGGCACTTGCAAACTACTTCTGCTTTGGGCTCCTCCTCGGCAAGAAAGACTGATGTACTGGTGTTGGCTGTCTGTTTTATACCCCTGAAGACCTGACATCATGGAAGAAGTGATAGCAACTGACGCAGAAATACTAAGACTCTGGTATTCAGGCCGACTGAGGGTTACCTGCAGGCAGATAACCCAAGTGTGATGACTGCAACAGTGAAACATGAAGAACATATGTGACCATCTGGAATTTTGTCTGTCTAAAACTAGCTTAGGATGCAGAGGTCCAGAATTGGCCTCCAATCCCCTGTATTTTTTGGCACTAAAAAGAACCTTGAGTAAAATCCGGATTCTATCTGGTCTGGTGGGACTGTTTGGATGACTGCTTTTAGAAGCAGCTTTTGTATTTCTTGAGCTGCTGCTTCCCATTGACTGGGTTGGATGTCAAGAATTTGCCTTTGCGGCTTCGGGAAAGAATCGAAAGGGATGTGATAGCCTCTGGTAATTATCATCTGCACCCAAGAATCTGTTGTTATGGATTGCCAGGCAGGGTGGTGTAGAGAGAATAGTCCTCTGACTGCTTCCAGAGGTAAGCAATCAGGCCACTCTTCAGGAGCGCTGATAGGGCTGTCCAGAGAAAGAATCTCTAGAGCCTTGATTACGCGGACCCCCTCTGCCTCTGGAGGGGCATTTTCTTGATGAGTTCCCGTCTCTGTCCTGAGGGAAAACTCACTGTGTGTGTTGTGGAAAGGACCCTGGGCTTTTCTGTACCTTATTTTTCTACTCCTCTGATTCCTAGAGAAGGATCATTGGGGGGTGGAAAAATGCATGCCCACAGCAGACAGGGTCTTGCCATCCATTTCACACCTGGCTAATGTGTCTTTTACATTTGGGCCAAAAAGACAGGAAGCTTCCACTGGAGCATTGAGAAAAAAAGACTTGATAAGGTCCACAAAATCACATAGATGCATCCAGGCGTGACATCTCATGACAACTCCTGCATCCACTGCTCTAGCTGCCCCTTCAGTAGTGTGAGAAATCAACCGCATGGATGAGTTAGATATAGACTCCAGGATGGCAAACTGTGAGGCAACGTTGTCAAGAATCTCATCAGATACTACTCCTGTTAATGTTCCCGAGAGTTCCGTGATCAGGTCTCTCTGGAGAAAGGTAAAATGTGCCAAATAATTCAAGGACCGAATGGCAAACATTGATGAAGCATATACCCACTTCCCTAACCTGTCCATTTCCCAAGACTCCCAGTTTGGGGGATAGATAGTAGGACTCTCCTCGGCAAGTTCTTTCTTAGTGGCTGCTGCCACCACCATAGCGTCTACTGGTAAGCCTTTGAACCAATGGGGTGATCATCTGGAGGGGACAGAATTTTCTCTGTTCTCCGGGAGATAGGCTCAATGGTATCAGGATTCCTTCAAGTGCACTGCACGATGAGCTGAACTAGATCATCTGCAGATAAGGTCACCCAGGAAGTATAGGGTCGAGCCTGGAAGAATACAGACTCTTCAGAGGAAGGGTTGGTGGGCTTCCAGTCACCCCGCTGCTTTAAAATTTCTAGTATGTCTTCAAAGGATAAATCTTCAGGGGACAACTCATCTTGAGGTTCCCGTGCTTGATGTCTCAGAGTAGTGGGCTGTGTCAGCTGCAGTTTACAGGGCATGTAATGTGGCATTCCGGTGCCGAAAGAACCAGCTGCGAACCTGCTGAGGCAAGTGCCCTCTCCATCACCTGAAAAACAAGCTTGCCCAAAGAAGGATGGGAGCCCAGAACAGAGAAAGACAACCTCGGAACAGGGGTCACACCCCGGTCTGATGAGCCCACCCCCAGGGAGGGAGCCACGAGAGAACTTGGTGTCGCCAAAACAACCGAAACTGTAGTAGACTGCGTCATAGAAAAAACAGGTGCCATACTAGGGATCACAGTGCCAACAGATCAGTCATGATCCTGAGGATGGGTTGGTTCCGACCGAGTCAAAGATCATAGGGTAAGTTCCAGAGCCACTATAAGATCTACCAATGGAACCAAAGAGGCTGGAACCGGCATAGGTGTCGGTGTCGAGGGCTCCGATACCTCCAAGGAGGTTGAAGGAGGAATATATGTCAGAGTCTATGGAGAAAATTCCTCGGATCTGGGTGGGAGGGAGGATATAGAAGGAGTTGTAATACCTCTGACCGCCAGGAGCTGATCCACGAGTCTCATTACATTGAGTTCCAAAAGGCTGCTGGAAGAGTGGGTTGACATCCCAGATGGAGAAAATCAGGGCATTCTAGAAAAGGACTCAACTGTTGCCTGAAAAAGGGGTCTATTGTCAGGGAGTATCAGGTCAGAGGTACAATTTCACCCTTTGGCACTGTGGGCAAAGAACCAGTAAGTTGTGTAGGAGGGGGGGCAGTGACCTAAATTGGGGAGACTATTTTTGGTGCCAAGAGGGGCATCGGTACCATAGTGGATATTGGTACCATAGGAGTAGAAGTCTTAGATGCTTCCATAATAGAGGACAGCACCGTAGAAGGGGTTAGAGCCCCCGGTGGAGAAAACGGCAGTGTAGAAGGGGTTTAGAGGATCTGGTGCCGAGGACGGCACTGTAGAAGGGGTTAGAGGCCCTGGTGCCGAGGACAGCACTGTAGAAGGGGTTAGAGGCCCTGGTGCCGAGGACGGCACTGTAGAAGGGGTTAGAGGCCCTGGTGCTGAGGACGGCACTGTAGAAAGGGTTAGAGGCCCTGGTGCAGAGGAGAGCACCATAGTTGACGCCCCGGTGTCGAGGTTGCAGTAGTCATTTGAGAGAGTTTTGCTTTTTGTTCCATGGGGGACTTAACAGATTTAGTCTCACTGGCATGTGGAGAGGAAGGTACAGATTGACTCCTCTTTTTATGTTCCTTCTTAGGAGGGGTTGAGCCCTCTGCCTCAGACAGAGCCTCCAAGAAAGGAGTTTTTAGGAGACCTTTTAATATTAATTTATTTTTTCTAAGTCAAAGTGCGGGTGCTAAAGCCCTTACATAAGTCACAAGGGGGTTAAACCTTCAAGTGCAGCACCCAGAGACAGTAAACACAGGACAAATGTCTGTTGGAATTCAGCATTTTCCTGCCACACTGATCACATTGCTTTAAAGCCTGTTGTTCCCTTATCAGCTATTATCAACAATTCAAATAAGTCAACAATGAAGAAAAGGCTCTGCCAGAATAACTGAATATGAAGCAGGCACACCCACGCGTGTGCACACAGTCAAGAAAAGAAAGGACTGATTTTTTTTTTAATTACCAACAGTGGTAATGAAGAAATACCTAATGGGTAAAGGGAGTGAAAAAAGGGGGGAATACCAGCAATAGTATTAGAGATTACCCTCACTGTTAAGGGAAGCCTGTACCAGCAATGGTATGAAGAAATACCACAATTTGGTAAAGAAACAGAAGAGAGTCACCCAACAGATAGGGTAAGCAAACTATAAACAACTAGAAATAAGACAGAAAATCTCAAAGGTAGAGAAAAAATATTTAAGGTGAAATATAAATTCTAAACCACTTAGCTTGAGAGCTGGCCTGATGCGTCTTGATACTCTATGTGGCAAATGAGATCTGAGGTGATAGAGAGAGGGGCACTATGGGCACACTTATCTCAAGAGTTTGTTGGCTGGCGCGAACTTGTTATAACAGCTGACTCAGTTCCAAGAACGGAACCGATACGAATCAGTAATGAATGAATGAAAATTAACATCAGATCTGTTGTTTCATACATTAAAGACTGGACTGGTGAAATAAATAATGTCGAAAATTTAACAGTTCACAGAGAGCAACATTTGACGCATCTCTGATGGTTGTTAATGCTAGGAGCATTAACAAAGTTTTATTATTGGAACATTTGCTACATTCCCACAAGATTGATGTAGTTATTGTTTGTGAAACATGGTTATAGAACAATGACTGGAAACCAGTTCTATCAGGGAATAAATGTTTTTACTGTAACACACATTCTAACAAAAAATCAGGTGGAGGTGTTATGATAGGAATTAAAGATCATTATGAGACCTGTGATTATTACATGTTCAATGATAACACCAATATTATAGACTGTAACTGTGAAAAAAAAAGACAACCCTGGAACATATAGCAATTGTTGGAGTGTACAGACCACCAAAGTCAAGTGCAGATGACCTAGAGGAATTCGTACATTCTTGCATAAAACACAGGAGGGAAGAATAATATTAGCTGGGGTCTTAAATTTACCAGAAACTGACTGGAATAATATTGACTCAACAACGTTAGTAAGGAAATTATTCACAAAGTATATTCAGGAACAACAATTGCTTCAGTAGAAAAACTACCAGGGGACAGAACATGCTTCAGATTGTAAAAAAAAAAAAAACTACCAGGGGGACACAACATAACAGGCATTGTTTGTGTTCCTAAAAAAATTACTGTTATTTCAAGTTTTACCACCGTTGATATGCAGCGATCATGTGGTTATAGAGGTTAATTTGTTGCTAGATAATTCTGCAAAACTGAAATCTAAACCAATGCACAAAAGTTTAATTACAGATTATATGGAAGCAAAACAGTCACTATGTAAAACTAACTGGAGTGAGGTGTTCAGTGGAAAAACTGCAGATGGAATGTGGAAAGTTTTTGCAGATGGAATGTGGAAAGTTTTGAAAGAGAAATTGAGTACAAAAAGTAAAAAAAAAAAAGAAAGTTTAACATCGGGATCTAGGCATACATCAGGGGGTATACTTTCATAAGGACAAGATGTCTTATTAAGGAGAGACAGAAAATAGAAATGGAAGGGAGGCTGCACTACAACTTTGAAAACTGAAATAAACAAGCTGGACAAACAGATTAAGCAGTGTGAGACAAGATCAAGAAAAATTTGAAGAAAATTTATATAAAGATATTGAGCATAATAGGAAACCTTTTTATAGATACATAAGATGTGGAAGGAGTAAAGACACACAAACTGATAAACTGTGTGCAGATTCTAAAAGTTATTCTTAAAACAGATTATAGATACATTTACAAAATCTTATGCAAAAGAGTTTGGCTCCACATAAGAGGTGATAAGTTGTCCTAGTGACATCCAGGTAACCCCAGATACTGGAATCAAATCAGATTATATTGAAAAAGAACTGCGCAAACTGGATCCAAACAAAGCACAGGGAGGAGACAGAATTAGTAACAATGACCTGAGAACACTTCAGCAAGAACTTATTGTACCATTATATCCATTATTCACTAGGTCATATAAATATGGGGAGATTCCTCAAGATTGGAGACATGTGATTATTAAACCTGACTAAGGGAAAGGGGAGTAGGACAAACATAGAGTCATATAGACCCTTAAGTCTACTTTCATGTTGTGGAAAAATAATAGAGAAGGTAATATTGGATAAGTTATTGTCAGAACTAGATAGGCTGGGACTTGAAACCATATATCACAGCATGCATATGTTGAAAACAGATCTATTAATATCTGTAACATGATATTCTATAACAATATAATAATTATGATTAAAAAAGTGTGCGGTGATGTAATTTATATAGATTTAACTTCAGCATTTGACAAGTACACACAAAACACTGATCAATAAATTAGTTCAACTAAGTACTGATGTACTCTTGATATGATGGATAGCTGCATGGCTTACAAATAGGACATGGCAAGCATCATACAGCGACTGGACAGGTAAAATCCTTGGTTACAGTCAGGGTGTCCCACAGGGCTCTGTCCTAGGCCCTTACTTGTTTAGATTGTATCTTTCACACCTAACTTTTTCATCTGAGGTGCTGTACAGTCTATATGCAGACAACATGAAATTGGGTAAACTGATTATGTGTGTTACAGATAAGACATGTCTGCAAAATAACTTGACTAAATCAACCATTTTGGTACAGGAGAATAATATGCTGATAAATACATCAAAAACGAAGCATATGAGATTTGGGAGACAAACAAAGTTTAATTTTTAACACAGCACACGGTGATTGAAACTGTACACTCATTTAAGGACCTGGGTATATGGGTAGATTCAGCTAAGAGTTTCTCTAATCATATCAACCAGTTGGTTAATGATAGCTACAGAACTATAGGTTGTATAAAAGATTTATAAAGTCTAGAAATCAAAAATGATGAAGTCATTGTTTGCTAGTTACATTAGACCAACCCTGAGTATGGAATAACAATATGGAAACCCTATAAGAAAACAAGCATGAGTAAACTGGAAAGAGTACAGTGGAAATATACCAACAGCATCCATGGTTGTGAACATTTAAGTTATTATGAAAGACTAAAATATCTGTGTCTCTTACAGATATCTAAGAGGAGATCTTATTCAGATATATAGGGCATTTAGAGACAACTACCTCTGGGAATGTTTGGGGTTATCAAAAAGTACTAGAGAATCATCAGACAACCTATGTAGAAGATTCTATAGGAATGAGAAGTGTACTAATTGGTTCTCTGACAGAATTGCTAATGCATGGAACAGACTACCAAATTACATTAAAGAAAGTACTACTTTAGATATTTTTCAGAACAGCCTGGACACATGGGAACAAGTGCATAGGTATATTGGCAAACTAGAAGGGCATTAATGCCCATGCCATGAAAATTTGTACGTGTGTAAGAACTTCAAGTCAGCCTAAAACACTAAAAAGATGGAAAAGTGAGTCTGAGACCCCAAGGAGGAGCCACCTATTTTCAAGGTGTAGGGATACGCAATACCCTCAACAAAAATTATTTGAAACAATAAAGAAAGAGGGGCTCTGTGGGCAAATTAGCAGAAATGGCTGAAAGATGAATCTTTAATGAGTAAGAAAGGCTCGATTTGAGCAATTCACACACATACTGGAGAACGAGAAGGGCCTCTGCAGTGGAGAGTTCCTGGTTAAAAAATCTTACTTAGCCAAATGGAATAGATTTTCCAGTGGCAGGTTTTCTAGTCTGCTATAATACCTGCTGCACATCCGCAGAGAAAAGGCACCAGAGTAGGATGAAAGTGCAAACATGCAAGCAGTCAGATTCAAGTTTCTGCATGTTGGGGTGGGCTCAGTGATCTTTTCTCCTGTGGGAGTAGATCCATTCTGTGAAGAAGTTTTTAATTGCACTTACCCATTTTCATGAAAAGGAAGCAAGAACAGTTGTGTAAAATCTTACCATAACCATAGATGTCCTTCTCTTCTACATGAAGTATCCTTAACATGAGAGAGTCCACCTCCGGTTGACTCGTACGTCTGGCCATTTTACCAAAGTTAAATTGCTACTGCGTATGCACGTGCACTGGCATGCATCACTCAGCATACATCGTTCATAAATGGACGTCAGTTATAAAGTGGACATCAGCACACACCTACCTCAGAACTGAATGCCGCCAAGCAACAGCCTGAAGGAAGTGATTCTCCAGAAGTCAGGCAAGCATCAAGGGGAAGGCAGGGTAGGAAACCATACTGCAGCATATAGAAGAGAAGGACATCTATGGTTATGGTAAGATTTTCTACAACTATTCTACATCCTTCTATTCATATGCTGCAGTATCTGTAACATGATGAAGAATGCCATAAGCTCATGCAACAGAGAGACTGGGAGGAGGAGCAGAGATATTTTCCACAAAGCCATACAAAATAGCCCTGGAAAATCCCGCTCTGTCCCCTGGAAAAAGTATCCAATTTGTAATGTTTGATGAAGGTATGAACAGAGGACCATTTAAGCTGCCTCCAAAATGCAAGCTATATCCAAGCTTTTAAAGAAAGCCCCAGATGAAGACACCGCCCAAGTGGAGTGTGCCTTAATTGGAAAGGGAAGATTTTTCCCCATTGGCTGTGTAGCAGAAGGAAACACATCTAGAAATCCTGGAGAAAGTAGTTTGTTTGGAAACAGGATGGCCCAAGGCACTTGGGTGATAGGAAATGAACAGCCTGTCCAACTTACGGATGGGCTTGGTCTTAGCCAAATAATATCTGAGTTGTCTGTGCACATCCAAAGAATGGAGACTCCGTTCACTAGGAGACTGTGGTGAAGGAAGGAAGGTAGGGAGACTGACAGCTTGATTCAAGGACATCTCATTCACTACCTTGGGCATATAGGTTGGGTTGATACAAAGGCAAACCCTGTCCCAAACGGTGAAGAGGGAAACGCCATTAAGGCCTGCAGTTCAGAGAGCCTTCTGACTGAGGTGATAGCAACTAGGAGGACAGTTTTCCATGTGCAGTGCTGTAGGAAAGAGTCCTTAGCTGGCTCAAATGGGGTTAAAGTAAGCTTTTCTAGCACAAACGTAAGATCCCAAGGGGGAGTGATAGGTTTCCAGGGGGTCTGATGTGCAGAACCCCCTTTCAGGAAAAGCTCGACTTCCAACCTTGATGCCAGGGGAGGAGTCAAAGGTAAGCATGCTGAGATGGCAGATAAATGAGCCTTGGTGGAAGAATACAAGCCACTTTTCATTAATTCACACAGGTAAGACATGACCACTGGTGGCTCTGCAGACAGCGGTTGTAAGCTATGGTTTAAACACCAAACAGAAAACCTCTTCCATCTGGATAAATAGGATTTTCTGGTAGTGGGTTTCTGACCTTCCTCAGAACTTGTAGCACGTCTTCAGTGTAATGGTGTCTAAAGGGAATCAAAGCCCTATCACCCACAAGATCAAGTGCACAGTGGATATCTGAGGGTGTATAAGAGTTCCCTTTTCCTGCGTGATTAGGTCCAGCCTGAGAGGTAACTTGTGGTGATTGCCCTTGGCTAGATAATAGAGAAGGGGGAACTAGTGCTGTCTTAGCCAAAAAGGGGTCACCAACAAGATTTTTGGTTGTTCTCTCTGAATTTTCCATAGAACTTTCGGGAGAAGAGGGGAGTGTATATCTTGGTGCAGCATGTGGAAAGCTGTCTGTTCATGGGGAAGGCAAACAGGTCTAACTGAGAAATATCCCATTAATGGACCAGATTCCAAGAACACATCCCTGTGTAACATCCATTTGTTGGATTGAGTCATGGACCTACTTAGTGAGTCATGGGAATGGTAGAAAACATGAATCCCAGCAGCCGCAGGAACTCCCTGGCCAATATAGATTGTAATGGAATTAGTCCCTGAAAGTTAGTGGTGAGGGTCAGAGGCAGGCCATTATTTGGGCCATGAGCATCCTGAAACAGAGGAACATATGGTCCTGGGAAGGGATCAGGGAAGATTTCTGTTGATTTATGGTGAACCCCAAACCCTTTAGCAGGGTCATGGTGTAGTCTAGGAAATCTTGTACCAACCCTGGGGATGAAGCCTGAATGAAGAGATTGCCCAAGTAAGGAAAGATCTGAATGCCCTGCATTTTGCAGAAGGCTATGACTAGGACCAAGCATTTTGTGAATACTCTGTGGGCCATAGAGAGAGACGAAATAGCAAAGCACAGAACTGAAAATGTAATGTGAAGAACCCACAGAGAATCGAAGGAATTTCCTGAAGAATGAGTGGAATGGGATGTGCAAGTAAGCATCTTTTATTTCCAAGGACACCATGTAAGCCTGAGGGAGAATTGGGAGAAGTGTAGGAAGAGTCAGCATGCAGAAGGAAGGCACCTTGAGAAAGGTGTTTAGATGACACAGATCTAAGATAGCCTTATAAGGACCTTCCTTCCTGGGGACTAGAAACATTCTGGAATACAATCCTTTTCCCCTTAGGTCTGGAGGCACCTCTTGAATGGTGCCCTGGGATAATAGGAAATGTAGAACTGGAGGAAAGAAGGCCATTTGGTCTTGTGGGTGTTGGGGAATACCTTGAAAGAATGGCCTGGATTCCACAGTCACGAAGTAACTTTGTTTGATAATGGTAAGGACCCAAGAGTCCTAGGTAATCTTTTTCCAAGCTGAAAGGGACAGAGATAGACGGAGAGAGGAGTAGATGGGTTTAGGGCCTGGTAGTCACAGACTACGAGGTTTTGCCTGAAAGGGCTTGCTTTTGTGCAGGTGCAGAAGGAGATGATCTGGAAGGGGCCTGCTTTCTGGAATCCTTTCTCCCTTTGGAAGAGAGGTGTTTAGAGGGCCTCCTAACAAAGGAAGTCTTGACAGGATAGTTCCCCTGGAAGCTGGGAACAGGGGACCCAAAGATGTTTCTAAGGTCTTGAAGTTCTTTGCCCTTTTCCTGAAGGGTTCCAAAAAACCATAACAAACAAGTGCAATGTTTTCCTTGGCTTTTTCGTCTTTTCCTGAAGGGCCTTGAAGAGCTCAGCAGCTGCAGAGCCAAATAAGACTTTGCTATCTATGGGTGTGTCATAAGTTTTACTTTGATGTCATCTTGCAAAGGCTGCAGCCTGAGCTAAGAATACCTCCTTAGTTCTGACCCTGATACAGCTGCCCTGGCAGAGGCCTCCACTGCATTGTAACTACATTTTGTGGAGTGCCTTGTAACTTGACTGCAAGACTTAAGAAAGATTTAAGAAGGTTAGCACTGGAAAAAGTCTGGAGTGGAAGCCTTGGCCTATCTGTTCTGCAGGAACATGCTCTAAT